>NW_021621078.1:7807610-7837352 GCF_004785775.1 Grammomys surdaster
ATCTATCTATCTATCTATCTATCTATCTATCTATCTATCTATCTATCATCTATCTGAGTGTGTATGTGCCAAGCATCCACAGAGATGGGAACAACTTGCATGAGTAGGTCCCTTCCTTCAATCACGTGGGTCCTGGGGATCAAACTCATGTTCTCAGGCTTGTTGGTAAATGCCTTTACCTGCTAAGTCATCTCACTGGCCCTGGCACTTTATTTTTTGAAAGTCCTCTGTAACCATACTGTTGTTATTCTAAAATATGCAGTTGGTATGTTAGCAAATGACTTCTAGTAAAACTCATCATATCATTTCATGCCTAAGTATGACTTTTAGCAGAAGGCTTGAAGACCAATAATTGGCTTTCAAGTGTCAGGACACTGGGATCAACAGATGAGTTTGTCAAACTAGACTGCTGGGCTATGAGCCCTAAATTTTCTGATTCATAGGGGTGTGATAGAGTCTAAAACAGAACAGGAAGCTGACCCTGATTGTACTGGTGGCATACTATGAAAAAATATAGCTACAGAGGAGTTGGGAATCAGGCCAAGAGAATTATCTAGAATGGCAGTATTAAAAATTGTTTTTGGGGGCTGGAGAGATGGCTCAGTGGTTAAGAGCACTGACTGCTCTTCCAGAGGTCCTGAGTTCAAATCCCAGCAACCACATGGTGGCTCACAACCATCCGTAATGAGATTTGATGCCCTTTTCTGGTGTGTCTGAAGACAGCTACAGTGTACTCATAAGTAAAATAAATAAATCTTTAAAAAAAAAATTGTTTTTGTTTCTCTGTTGTATTAGCCATATTTCTAGTATTCACTGTCACAGATTACTAGTGGCTGCTGTATGGGATGATGTAGGAATAGAATGATTACATTGCCACAGAAAGTTCTACTTCACTGTGTTGGTCAAGAAGCTATGTGAACACATGCTAAGGTGGCTCATACCTTTAATCCTAGCACTCAGAAGGCAAAGGCAAGAGGATCTCTGTGAGTTTGGAGCCAGCTTGGTCTATAGAGCAAGGCTCTAGGACAACCCACAGGAACATAGTAGAGACACCTATCTCAAAAAATGAAAGGGAAAAGGGAGAAAGGAGAAGGGAGAAGGGAGAAAGGAGGAAGAGGTAGAAGAGGAGAAGCAGGAGGAGAAGGAAGAGTGGGAGGAAGAGGAAGAGAGACAGAAGAAGGAGGAGAAGTAGGAAGACAACAAGAGGAGGAACAGAAGGAAGAGGGGGAGGGGCAAGAGAAGGAGCAAAAAAGGAAGGGGAGAAAAAGGAGGAGGAAGAGAAGGAGGAGGAGGAGGAAAGGGAAAGATGTTTTCCTCAGTGGTTAAGGTGTCTATGTTCCTATACATAATGTCTTATTTAGTCTCCCATGAGCAACTCTAACCAAACTCATTGTATTGTTTAAAAAATAAATAAATAAAACAAAACAACAATGTCCTTGCCAGAACATGATGCCAGATGTGATGGCATACACCTTAAATCAAGTACTCAGGAGGCAGACAGGTAGATCTCTTGTGTTTCAGGCCAGCTTGGTCTACAGAGTGAGAGTTCCAGGTCAGTCAAGGGTGAGACCCTGTCTCAGAAAAACAAACCAAAAAACCTCCCCAAAATATGAAAAGTAGCCGGGCGGTGGTGGTGCACGCCTTTAATCCCAGCACTTGGGAGGCAGAGGCAAGAGGATTTCTGAGTTCGAGAGTTTGAGGCTAGCCTGGTCTACAGAGTGAGTTCCAGGACAGTCAGGGCTACACAGAGAAACCCTGTCTCGAAAAACCAAAAAAAAAACCAAACACCTCACATACAATGAGGCACCATATCACTTGCACAAGTATAGCTATAATCAAAAAGGTAGGAAGGTAGGTGATAACAAGTGTTGGTGAAGACAGGAGAAATGTACCCTACACAGTTGTTGCTAATGAGAGTATAACATTTCACAGTTGCTTTGGAGAACAGTCTAGTCTGGAAGTTAAACACAAAGTTTTCATATTACCAAACTATTTCACTTTTAGGTATGTACCTCCAAAAAATGAAACTATGTCTATACAAAAACTTGTAACTAAATGATCACAGCAACATTATTAGTAATAGTCAAAAAGTAAAAATAACTCAAATGCCCATGAACTAATGAATAAATGAGACATGGAATTTCCATACAATGGATTATTCAACCATAGAGCAAAACAGAATTTTGATATATATCACCTTCAAACATGAACTTTGAAAACATCACAATGAAAGAAAGCAGACCAATTCCCACGACATGAAATATCCAGAGGAAGGCTGGGGTTTGTGGTCAATTGGTAGACTACCTACCTAGTAATGCGTGAAGCCCTCAGTTTAATTCCCAGCACTACATAAACTAGGTACAGTAGCATGTGCCCTTAATCCTGGGAGATAGATGCAAGGGAACCAGAAGTTAAAGATCATCCTTTGCTACACTGAGAGTTTGAAGCAAACTTCATGGATTATATGAGACCTATTCAGAAAGGAGAGAGAAAGGAAGTGGGGGTAGAGAGAAATCCAATGAGCAATCTAGTCTAGGCAAGGCTGTGAAGAATGAAAGCAAATAAGTGGTTAGAGGAGACAGGGAAGTAATGATGGATATATTTTCTTTGAAGTGATTAAAAAATAAGACAAAAATCAATGAAATTAGATAGTGATAGTTATACTACTCCATGAATGTACAAAAATGATTGAACTGTACAATTTTAAAGTATGAATTTTTAAAAAGATTTATTTATTTTATCTAAATTAGTGCACTGTTGCTGTCTACAGACACAACATAAGAGGGCACCAGATCCCATTACAGATGGTTGTTTGTCATCATGTGGTTTCTGAAATTGAACTCAGGATCTGTAGAACAGCCAGTGTTCTTAATTGCTGATCCAACTTTCCAACTCTCTTGTTTTGTTTTGTTTTGTTTTGTTTTAAGCAAGTTTCTCTGTGTAGCCCTGGCTATCCTTGAACTCACAGAGATCTGGCTGCCTCTGGCTCCTGAGTGTTGGGATTAAAGATAGGCCTCATGACCACTAGGCAAAAAGGCTGCAAATTAAATCTCAATATGGTGGAAGCTAAGAATTGACATTTTGAAGTTGTCCCCAGACCTTATACATATATACCTACAACTGTATACAAAAATGAATACATGTAATTTGTTAAAGGTTAAAAAATAAACAAGGGTCCCCAAGATGGATCGGGAAATAAGACTGCCTGCTGCCAAGCCTGATGATGGCCTTAGTTTAATCACCAAAACTCATGGATGGATGTAGAGAACCAACTCTACAAAGCTCTCCTCTGACCTCCACACTCACATACATCAAATAAATAAATGTGATAATAAAAACTAAGGGTAGGGACAGGTGAGATGTTCAGTAAGTGAAAGTTCTTGCTCTGCATGCTTGACAACCTGAGTGTGATCTCTGGAGTCTGGATAAAGTTCCACCCATCTGAAATCCCAGCACTCCTATGGGAGATGGGATGTAGAGATAGGAAAGTCACCCTGGAAGTTCTTTGGCTAACTAGCCTAAAGTACAAAATATGGTAGAGACAAGAAGGACACCACCTCAAAACAAGATGAAAAGATAAAAATGCTTAAAATTGTCCTCTGACTCCCACAAGGCCCACACGCACACACATGAATCATAAAACTACAATGAAAATAAGCAGCATCAATGTTTATGTGTGAGTCTTTGTGTAAACACAAGAGTTTCTGTTTTTTTTTTGCTACCTTTACTTGAAAAGATAGATTTACTGGGAATGACAGGTTAAGTACTCTCAGCATATTAAAGAGTATGGGTTGACTTCTAGTCTTTTATGAAAATTCTTTGTGGCCCGATATGAAGTTATATTTCCAATAGAGAAGACAGTTTTTTTGCTTCCACCAGTCTGAGATACTAGCCAGAGGTCACCTCAAACTATGTGTTGAAGCCTTTTCAGAGAAAGGCAGCATTGAGACTCGAAACTCATCTAAGGTTAGTTCATGGTCACTAACTCTCCCTGTGAGGTTTGGTCATGTGTCCTCACAGTGAGGATCTAGGACTAGCTGTAAGTAGACCAGCATGTGAGTCCTCCTGAGATGATTCCATGCTTTGTCACCTGCTCTTCTTACCCTTATAAAGCTTTTCAAGTGAAAGCACCAGATTTTCAGCAACTGATAGAAATTACCAGGGCAAGTGCCAGCTTGCTTGGTTACTCAGAAACATCTAAGAACCTCTTTTTATTTAGTTTGTGGGATCAGCACCAGTTCATACATACATTTTTAATAATAATAAAAATATTAAAAACCACATCAAACAAACACACGAACAAACCAAAGTATCCTACCATAGTAACAAAAGCAAAAGATATCATTAAGCATTTTGTATCTTAAACTCCTCAAATAAAAGTGGAGGAATCCTAGCACTCAGAGGCAGATGTGAGCAGATCTCTGTGAGTTCAGGGCCAGCCTGGTCTATGCAGTGAGTTCCAGGACAAGCAGGGTTACAAATGGGACCCTGTCTCAAACAAAACAAAACAAAACAAAACAAAACAAAAAAAACAAAAAACAAAAAAAACAAGGCGGGCAGTGTTGGCACACGCCTTTAATCCCAGCATTTGGGAGGCAGAGGCAGGTGGATTTCTGAGTTTGAGGTCAGCCTGGTCTACAGAGTGATTTCCAGGACAGCCAAGGCTATACAGAGAAACCTGTTTCAAAAAAACCAAAAAAAAAAAAAAAAAAAAAAAAAAAGCCTTTTCGCCAAGATGGCGCTGAAAGCGAAGAAGGAAGCTCCTGCCCCTCCCAAAGCCGAAGCCAAAGCGAAGGCCTTGAAAGCTAAGAAGGCAGTGCTGAAAGGCGTCCACAGCCACAAAAAGAAGAAGATCCGAACGTCACCCACCTTCCAGCGCCCCAAGACACTGCGGCTCCGGAGGCAGCCAAAACATCCTCGGAAAAGTGCACCAAGGAGAAACAAGCTTGACCACCATGCTATCATCAAATTCCCACTGACCACTGAGTCAGCCATGAAGAAAATAGAGGTGAACAACACACTTGTGTTCATTATGGATGTCAAGGCCAACAAGTACCAGATCAAACAGGCCATGAAGAAACTCTATGACATTGATGTGGCCAAAGTCAATAAGGCCTGATGGAGAGAAGAAGGCATATGTCTGCTTGGCTCCTGATTATGATGTTGCCAACCAGATTGGGATCATCTAAACTGAGTCCAGATGACTCATTCTAAATATACACTTTTTTTTTTACCATAAAAAAAAAACAAAAAACAAAAAACAAAAAACAAAACAAAAACAAAACAAAACCAAAAAACCCCAAAAATCAAAAAACAAAACAAAAAGCCAAACAAAACAAAACAAGCCCCCACCCCAAACCTAACCAAATAATAATTAAAAACCTGTTAGAATTAGATTAGAGATTGTAGCTCATATAGACCTGTATTGACATTCCAATACTGTTCTTCAGTAGAAGTGTAACTTGCACAGGTCACTTTATAAGCCTTAGATTCTTCACTCTATAAATGGAGACAATGATGTCACATCTTCCCAGTCAAAAGGAAACAATCTGGGGCTAAGGGTACATACAGTTCAGTAGTAGAGCCCAATTGTGTACTTGGGATTTTGAGGTATCACCATCACTGACCGGAAAGTAAAAAAGAAACTGAGACTTTTGTGGCATAAGTTTGCAATCCTAGAACTCAGTAGGCTAAGGCAGGAAAGAGGTTTGTGAGTTCAAGGCCAGTTTAGGTTACATAGTAAGATCTTGTCTCAAAACAGACCGGAAAAGCCAAGAAAAAAATCATCAAGGTGTTTAAGCCAGCAGGTAGAACGCAGTGAAGGCGTAATGCCGTCGAGGCTGCTGTTATCACTAGCATTACTATCAGCACCATCACTGAACGTGCTCATGAGCCGAGAAAACCAAAGGCTTTGCATTATGTGTCTCCTTAAATAAGCTTTTAGGAAAGTTCAGAAGGTCAAAATAAAAGGAAAAAAAAAGTACAAAGACCTTTGCAGTTCTTCAAGAATCAGTATTCTACTTCAAAGTAACCCAGAAGAGCCAAGGAACTATGATGTGGGGGTGGGGGTAGGGAATAGGAGACGGTTCAGTGGGTAAAGAAGCTGAATGAGCTCTGGGGCATAGCACCATAGCTATGCTGTGGGACAGGAGGCAGAGACAGGAGAGTTATGCAAGGTCACAGGGCAGCTTATTTGAAGTATGCTGCAAAAGTTCTCTGCCTCATAATTGACCCCTGAAGGTCATCCTCTGACCTCTAACGTGTATGCCCTCACTCTTACCCTCTCTCACACACAAGTAATGCATAAAAATTTAAAATTTATGTTTCAATAAATAAAATGCAAGGAGATACCTGCTTTCTCTTTCAGTGGCAGCACTTGAGTTTACCTAACAGCACTCCTCTAGTTCCAAAAATAGGCCATGCACACATAGATCATTTGGGAAACAAAACTGCATTGAGAACATTGCTTAGACACGCATGGTGGTGCATGCTGGCAATCCAAGTCCTTGTCAAGTAGATTCAGGAGGATTAAGAGCTCAAGGTTTATAATCAGTTTATGAAAGGCCAACTGGGCTACATGAGACTGCCTCAAAATGCCAACAGTAAAACAAAATAAAATACTCTCCCCATAAAAAACCCAAGAAAAAGCAAACCAAACCCATTAGCCCATTGTTTGATATAAGAAAGAAATGAAATCTCTATGACAAAGTCTCAATGAAGTCCCCATTTTCCTCCAAAATTTCCCAAAGAAAAATGTAGATATATACTTTGGACCAGTAGCCATATAAAGGAAGTCTCATTCCTCACTATCCATTCTCAGCTCAACTAGGACACTGTGAGTTATGGAGGGCAGATTCATCTTGAATTTGGATCAGGACAGATTCTAACTTTCTGCATCTGTTCCTGAGGTGAATGATGCTCATCCAAATCTTTACTGTATTTCATGTTTTTTAAACATTTATATCCTCTCTCCCTCCCTAAATATTTTTTTGATGCAAAGAAACATCAGTATAAATGAGTCCAGAATAAATAACTAAGAAAAACAATGTGTGTGGAAGGACATAGTTCCAAATCAACAAAGTTACATGCCAATGAAACCTAGTGAAGTGTGTGAAAGCATGAGCACGGTGCCTGGCATATAGTAAGTATAAAATATTCACTTCATGTCCAAGACCATGCCATCTACACCTCTAACCAAAGCTGCTCTGACTTTGTGGTCATACTGCAGGGGGAAACTATGTCAAGGATGTGACCCCTGACTGAGCTCAGAGGAGCCAACTCTACACTGGGTGATGAAGAGATAGGAAGAAGTAGATCAGCTGTGCTCTGCTCCCCTCACCTACTGAAGAAACCTTGCTTCAGCTCCGATAAAGCGTTCTATCAACAGTGACTTAAAGGGCCAGAATGATATTATCTATATAGAATTTTCATAAATGTTTATAAGGTATTTTCACAAGCCTGATCTCCTTTTATCTGTACAGAGAGCTATTTGAGTTGGGTAAGACCACTATAACTTTTCTTGTTTTATTGAAAAAGATAAGGGAGTTTAGAGAGGCTATATGAATTTCCTGTAGCCACACAAGTTGCCTATAGTAGGGTTGACTGAAAGCTATATTTGCACTTTACTTCAGGGGGGTCAAGCGGGAAATGTTCAGATAATCCAAGGCCAATCAACTGAGAAAGATTTATTTTAAATTATGTATATATGTGTGTGCTTATATACATGAGTATGCTGGTGACCAAAAAGGCCATAAGAGGGTGTTAAGTTTCTCTAGAGATGAGGTTACAGGTGGTTGTAAGCTGCCCTATATGGGTGCTTGGAACAAATGGTTTTCTGCAAGAGTAGTGATTGTTCCTAACTGCTGAGGCATCTCTCTAGCCTCAGATGTATTAAAGAAGGGCTAGAGATTTAGCTCGGTCGGAGATCATTTATTTATCATGTGCTAGGCCCTGCTTGATTTACAGGAAGCACACAAAAACATATGAACCTACATAATGACTCACAACCATCCTTAACTCCAGTTCCAGGGGATCCAATGCTCTCTTCTGACCTCCATAGGCACCAGGCACATATGTGGTACACACATATATATATACACAGGTAGAACACATAAAATCAATCAATCAATCAATCAATCAATCAATCAATCTTAACCTGTGGTGATGAACAGGTGAATAGCTAAACAAAGTGTGGTACATACCTATAATGAAGCAATTCAGTCTTTAAAAAAGTTAAGAAATTCTTATGTATGCCACAATTCTGAAAACATACTAAGTGAAAGTAAGCCAGTCACAAAAAGAGAAATCTAGAGTTCATAGCATAGTCAAATTTAAGGAGAGAAAAAAAATAGAAGGGTAGTTTCCAAGGGCAGGAAGTTGAGGGAATGAGGAATGGGTGCAGAGATACAAATGGAAAAGATGAAAAAGTCCTGGCGATGGATGATGGTGATAACATCCAACAAACAATGTGAACTTAATGCTGCAGAACCTTGGGTTTTAAAATTGGTTAAAATGCTACATTTAATGTTATATATGTTTTACCACAAATAAATAAAACAAGATGAACACACTTTGAAGAACTAGACTAACCAGATATGGCAGCATATATGGGATTAATCCTAACACTCAGGAGGCAGAGGCAAGAGGCTCTCTATGTGAGTTCAAGGACAGCCTGGTCTACATAGAGAATTCCAGGCTAGCCAAGGCTACATAGTGAGACCCTGCTTCAAAAAACAAACAAACAAACAAACAAACAAACAAACCCAACAAAGCAATAAACAAACAAAGAATTAGAATAATTAGGGGAAAACTTTATTTTTAGCTCCTAAGCCTCTTGAACTATCTGGTACAGCCATTTCACAGCTTCCAGTATTGAATAAAAAAACCCAGGCCATTAGTGAACATGGGCTTCCCTGTGAGCCTGGGACAACTGGGCTTTTCTGGATATTGTGGTCTGAATCTCAATGTCAAAGGTTAGCTCTATCTGAATAAGACCCAGAGTTAAAGAGAGGAACCATAAAGGGCTCCTTCAGTTGTCAGTCTATAGGAATCCTTCAGGAAACAGAGCTCTTTTGGAAGACTAGAAATGGCCTTATATAAAAATGTAAGCCAGTGGTAAAACATCAAAGCTTGACATTCAGTGCTATATCCACTGGCTTTTAATATTCTCGAGATGACCCAGTCAGGCTTTGTCTCCAATGGCAGAACTGCCTGGTTTTGGTTTTGTTTTGTTGAGACAAGGTTTCACTGTGGAATTCATGGAGACGTGCCTTGAATTCAAAGAGATCCACATGCTTCTGCCTCCTGAGTGCTGGGACTAAAGGTGTACACCACCTCATCTGACATGAACTCTCTGTTCTTTAATATTCATTTTAGTTTGAAGACTAGAAAGGATAGATATAGACTGGATTGTGGGAGGAATGTCTTCTTTGTGTACTACTGTGCCAAGGGTCAAATATCAAAGTGTTGGATGGATACTGCTTGACGATTTCTACTGTGCTCACTGTATCTCTAAAAACAAAAACTGAAATCAAAACCACTCATGAGGACAGGGAGATGGGTGAGTTTGTAAAGAGACTGCTGTACAATCATCAGGACCAGAGTTTAATCCCAAACTCTCATGTTAAAGCCTGGCACAGTGGCATGTGTGTTTAATCTCAGCACTGGGGAGGTAGAACGATGGATCCCTGGAGCTTGTTGGCCAGCCAGCCCCAGGTCCCAGGTCAGAGCTCTTGTCTCAAAAAATAATGTGAACAGCATAATAGCTGACTTCTGGTCTTTGCATGCATGCATGAGTATGGGCATGCACACATGCATATACACAGGAAAGAAAAAAAAGAAGAGAGGTGGGGGGTGATGGGGAGAAGGGTAGGGAGGGAAGGAAGGAAGGGAAAGGAAAGGAAAGAAGAAAAAAAGGAAAAAAAGAAAAAAGTCCCACTCTCCCTAAAATAAACAAAAACTGTAGTCAGGGGACAGTCAGGGCTGGTAATTAATCTCTCAGCTGCTTATATTACTGTGGTCTATAAAATACATGGTGGAACTGATCAGCTACAACTCTGATGGCTGTCTTCATTCTTTATATTGCTGCTCCCTGAATCAGACAAAGGCAAATATGAAAGATGTTTTCTTGTATGTCTAGAAAGACATGTTTTAAAAAATAAAAAAGGGGGAGGGGAGCTGGAGAGATGGCTGAGTGGTTAAGAATGTGTACCACATTTCAGAGGACCCAAGTTCAATTTCCAGGCTCCTGTCAGGAGGCTCACAGCTGCATCTAACTCTAGCTCCAAGGGATCAGATGCCCTCTGCTGGTGTCTATGGGTACTTCCATTCATGTGCCACAGAATCAGAGCATGCACGCACACTTGTGT
This sequence comes from Grammomys surdaster, assembly GCF_004785775.1. NCBI lineage: Eukaryota > Metazoa > Chordata > Mammalia > Rodentia > Muridae > Grammomys > Grammomys surdaster. Next base: position 7,817,978 of record NW_021621078.1, read on the forward strand.
ACATACACACACACAAACACGAACACCTACCTTTAAAAAGATTCAAAATGGTTGGTCTAATTAGGATAATTATTTTGAAGTCATTTAATAACTTTTCCCTCAACTTTCAAGCCCAGATCTCACTCAAATATAGATTTTTTGAAAAAAAAAAAAAAATCTATAACCCAGCTGTGATACTTGCCTTCCACCTTTACCTGTACATTTGTTTCCTCCAGAGGGCTCCTCCCTCAAGTGAGATGTGTAAGGCTTCTGTAGATGCTGGGGAACAAGATGGAACAAAAATGCTTCACACCTGGCTCCCAAATTACAGGAACGCTGGAGTGGGGCCAACATAAGCTGGCACAACACCAGCTGAAATGGACATCAATTAATGAGCCTGTCATCTTTCAAGACTACAGGTTTTGTTTTTTTCACTCCTCAATCTGTACTGCTCCACAAACCAGCCAGGGTACCCTGGTAGGGTTTTCCAGATGGGATCGTTTCCTTCAGATTTCACACTTGCAGATTTACTGCAGAGTTTGTTTTTAACCCTCCCTCTGTTTTTTAATACAAGGTGACTGCTCCATCACCTTGCATATCCACATTGCAGGTTTTTTTTTCAATTGAACTTATTTGTCCTTAGTAAAAAGAGAAATTTGTACTTTCAAAAGAAAAAAAGAAAGCTCAGAACTTCCTAGAAGCTGACTTACAAAAGGCATTCTCAATAACTCAGATTGGTGAAGGGTCAGAAATTCTCCTCTTGTATTTCTACTGGAGTCAGAGGCCAGAGAGCCTTGACCAAACAACATTATCCTGGAGAAAGGAACAGTCCTCTGGGTACTTAAGCAGGCTGTGTCAGTGATCTACTTCATACATAAAAAGAGAAAAGAAATTCTGCTAATGTCTAGTCAGAGGCAAACGCTGTAGCTGTTTGAGAAAAAGTCAACAACAGGGACCAGCAATTAAAAAGTGACAGGATTCACCCGGAGTTATGGCACACACCTGTAATCCTCAGGAAGCTATAAGGTGAGAGGGTCTTAAGTTGAGATCAGCCTGAACAAACAAAAAAGTAACAAGATTCCACATAACATCTTCTCTTCACTTTTGTTCTATGGGCAGAATGTTTTCTATGCCAACCCTAAATGGGTTGTTCTGTGGGAATACTTTCAAAAACGTGAAAGAATCTCTGGTCAGTATCGCATCCACATTTAATGAATCTTCTGAGAACTGAATTTAGCTGCTTCAGAGGATGTCTACTACTGCCATTTGTTCTTATACAAAGCCCACGTGGAAGTGTCCTGACTAAGCTCAGCTGATGCTTGCTTCCCCTCCACAGAGCAGGTGGCTCCTTGAAGGTATCACTTTAGGGCTTAGGAGTGATTACTATCACAAACAACTTCACTCTGGGACATACTCAAACAAGAAGCCTGTCCATTCTGTTTTCTAGAACTGCCAAGGTCTCAGTGGGTCTGGAGTTGATGGCAACAGAGCCAAGCTGAATGTTAGGAGTCCAGAGTCAACATCAGAAGTAGGGGCAGGAACTAGGAAGTGGCTGAAGAAAGCTTCAAGGGTCTGTCCATAGAACTCAATCTCCACCTCCCTTCTCCCCTAAAATTGTAACTCTAAAAATTATAAGCTCTTTCTAAAGGGGTGCTCTTTGCACACATCTGCTGACTAAGGTCTCAATCTCTTTACTTTGCTCTACCCCCAGGTCTCAGGATTGAGTCAGTCTAAACAATCTCTGAAGTAAAGGACATACCAGAGCATGAGAGATAATATTTACAATACATATTTATTTGACAAAAGACCTTTATCTGAAATATACGAAGAACATTTATCTCTCAGTAAGAGGGCTGGGTTTGTAGCACTTGCTTAGCATATAGGAAACTCTGGATTTGATCCCCAGCACTGCATAAACCAGACATTGTAGTACATGACTGTAGTTCTAGCACTTGGGAAGTAGAAACAAAAGGATCAGAAATTCAAGGTCAACCTTGGCAACACTGTAAAGTTCCAGGCCAGCCTAGCTACATTAGACCATGCCTCAAAACAGACTTAGTAAACAAATCAACTTCCTTGAACTCCTCATCTTCCTGCCTATCTCCCAAGTATTGATGTTACAGGTATGTGCCTCTAAGTTGAACCACCAAAAATCTATTTTAAAAATAGATAAAAGATATAATCAGACAATTCATCAAAGAAGACATACAAACAGCAAATAAACACATGAAATAATGCTCAAGATCCTTAGCCACAAGAAAAACGCAAGTTAAAACCATGTATGAGATATCTATCACAATGATTTAAAGAAAAGCAAAACAACAACAACAAAACCCTCCAAATAACCTGATGGTGCCAAGTCCTGATAATGGCATAGAACCACAAAGCATATATATGGAGATATATTTGGGGATATAGAATAGTACAGCCACTTTGAAAAAGAGTTGAGCAGTTACATTAACCACCCATTCCATTGCTAGGTATTCATGCACGAGAAATGAAAACTTAAAGCCTACTCATAGCTACTTACAGTTGTTCTATCCATAATTACACAAAATTGCAAACAGCCCAAATATTCACTAAGTGGTGAATGGATAAACAAACTGTGGTATATCTATACAATGTTTGGCAATAACAATAGAAAAAGTTACTGACAAAGGTAGCAACCTGGATGAATCTCAAATTAATTATCTCATATGAAAGAAGGCAGACTCAAAAGCTGTATATTGTTATGGTTTTGCTTAATGACATTCTAGAAAAGGCAGAGTAATGAAGACAAAAAGCCGAAAAATTGCCTGGGGACAGGATGTAAGGACTAGGATTGCATGTATGAAGGAATTTTGGTGGTTATATAAAACATTTTATATTTATGTTGTGATAAACAACTATGGATGTTTGTCAAACTATAAATCAGGGCTAGCAAGGCAGCTCAGTAGGTCAAAGTACTTGACTTGCAAGTCTGAGGACCTGAGAGTTTGATTCCAGAACCCATGGTGAAAGGAAAGAACTGACTGATTCCTAGAAGTTGTCTTTTGACCTCCACATTCATACTATGGCATTTGTACACACAAACACATATACACATAAGGACACACATGTTTGCAAGAATACATGAATTAAAATGAAAAATTAAAAAACTGAATTAGAAGAAGAGGGAACAAAACAATTTGGTCTCTAGGGAAAAGAAATAAACTAAAGGATGTGACTCCATTCTGAGGATGTACATTCTGAGGATATATACTAGTACGTCGTTAGTGTAACAGAGCTAGCTGCACCCTGAGAGTAGAGGCAGTAGCAAACAAGAACCAGCTTTCTATTAAAATAAAAGGAACGTTATGCTCCTAAATTTTCATTGTTACAGAGAGAAAACAACCTACACCATGCAGATAAAAAGATACTAAGCCCCAGTCTGGTCCTCCTCCTTCATTTCCTGTTTCTTTTGGGCAGCAGTCTCTGCTTCTGCAAACAACAGTATGTGTAAGCAGAAATCACCAGGGAAGTCAGAGGCCTAGCCTTGAATGGGTTAATGTGTACAGAACCTAATAAAAACAAATCTCAGACACATGTTTAATAAACAAACACTTGCTAAGTAATAATTAATAATAATAAGTAATAAGTAATAATTAAATATATATTTGAAGAAATACTATGTTGTTTAGGAAGCAGACCAAAGTATCTGCCACAACAGTTTTGTTTGTTTGTTTGTTTAGTTAAAATTTATTTTTGTTCAACAAGGTTTCACATAACTAAGGCTAGTCTTAAACTCACTATGTAGCAGAAGCTGGTCTACTTCTACCTCCCAAGTGGTGGGATTACAGGTAGGCACCACCAAACCTGGTTCTATATATAACCAAAGTTGTGTACATCATTATCCCAAAAAATGATGGGAATAAGCACCCCAATTCAATAGTTTGAAAGAAAAGTATACTGTTTACAGTGAGGACATAGAACCAAAGAAACCAAGTAAGTAGTATGGATAAAGATGTATGTTTAGAGCCATCAGTACTGGAGAGCTGAAAAAAACAGGGCTCGAGATAGAGAACATATCGCCACTCCTACACTTGTGGCTGATCTCCACACCTTTGTCTCTCGGCATAACCCTTTGAGTACTTCTTGGGTGCTTCCAAGAGAGAGGAGGAATACTTGGAAACTGTAACTAAGCACACACCTTTAAGGCAACAAGCATGAAGCCTAAGCACTTGCTCGTATATACATGCAGAGAAAGGGCTTTTTCATTTAAATTGAGGAAGTTGCCATGTCTACCTCTATAAGCAAAAGTATTAATCATCCACCGTCTGGTTTTAATCCATATGCTCCTGGTCCTGCATCTAAATGTATTGTTATCAGGGGAAGGAGCATTTCTGCTCAATCTTATTCACCAGCCAAAACCCTGAAAATGTGAAAACCACATTGGTGAAGTACCTTCTTGAGGACCCAGAAAACTGTAAGCTAAGTTGCTGCTTTTTTTGTTTTCACCCCTTACCCCCACCCAACGATGAACAAATGTGAATTTCAGAAGAATTGGGGGTGGTGGGGAGGGAGGGGGCTCAAGTTGGGAAAGCTCCAGTTACATGTCTTTTCATATCTTAGAGAGTGACACTATCCTCAGGGAAATTAGCACTTTCTCTTCTGCATTTCCCAAAGGGGATCCTGCCAAACAACCTGACAGACATCAGCCTGTCAGATGCAAGCTTGGGCACCCAGGTGTATCCCTTTCAAGCACTTACAAATCAAATGGCAAGCCTGAACAGCAGGCTTGCTTTCCTCTGGTTTGTGCTTTCCTAGCAGTAAAAGCAGGGTCCAAAACCTGTGTGTATAGTCAAGCATGGTTTTCTCACTGTATGTGTTGGAGACCCTTCCCCCTCTTCAGGGTAGCCCCACAAAGGATCCCAATGCCCATATGTGTGCTTGAGTACCTCCAAAGCCATCAGTCACCACTCTTGTAGACTCACTCCAAAATACACATGGGGCCATTAGGACACAAAAACTCTGGCAAGATTAGGGGATGGGAAGGGCAGAAGAAACCACAATATGCCTAAGCCTCCCAGGAGAGCAGTGCTGGTGCTGGTAGGGAACAGACTGACAGACAGAGTAGACAGACTCTAACCAGGCCTCCCTCTGTTTTTGAAGCAACACAAATGTTTTTCATTAGAAGTTCTCTGCCCCACAAACACTCATATATGCGGCTATGAAATCCACATACTTAACTTCTGCTTTTTTGGCAGCCTGTCCCAACAACCTCTCCTGTTCCTAAGAAACAGAGCAGAGATGAGGAAGAACAGATTCAGTATCTCCAGCACAGGTAGGTGGAGAGACTCAGAAGCAGGCTTAGGAAGGACAAATGTTCAGTCCAGGGAGAAACAAGAATATTCCTTTTTGCTGAAACAAGTCCTGTCTGGATCTTACTGGTTGTCATCCATACTTCAAGCTTAAGGTTTGACTGTACTTTCCAGTAAAGTCTGCAGCTAATCTTCATCAGGAGGTGTTGAACAATACTAAAAGCAAAACAGGCAAAACCCCTCAGTACACTGATTATACAATCTGCAAAATTCTAGTCCTAAAACATCAGGGAATGCAGGCTGCTTAGTAACCTGGCTTCAAACGCTCAGAAGCAATTGAATATGCACTTGTAAGAAGCAGCTTCACAACAAACTGAGGCCATGAGGGAACTATGTTCTGCCCATTTCAAGTCAGAGCTGAAGTGTGGGCACATGGAAACTTTAGGAAGAAAAACCCACAAGAAGACTTCAAAAAAAGAATGAAAAGACAGTGAAAAAAAAGTGTGAAAGTAAATGGCATGTAAGAAATCAAAAGGAAACCCCCTATTCTGGCAGCATTCGAGTTCCCCAATTTCACAAGACCAAAAGACATTCCAGGCCAGGGAGACGGCTTTGAGGGTAAAGCCGCTCACCATCAACCCTGTTGACCTGAGTTTGATCCCTAGAACCTACATGGTGGAAGGAGGCAAAGACTCTTCCAAGTTGTCCTCTGACCTTCATAGCATGCTGTGGCAAGAACCCCTTCCCCCACCAGATAAATAAGTGTAATAAAAAAATTTTTAAAGGAGAGCCCCCCCCCATGCCTTGTTAAGCAATTGCTCAACCTACATTCATTGTGCAATTCCAACCTTACAAAGCTTTTTGCTGCACACATGCAAACCACGTTTTCCTCTGCAGTCTGGAATTAAGAACAGTTTCTCGTTTTTCTCTTCTTTAGTTATGGGAGTATATACCGATATGATTTCATCTACGACTTCTAAGTTAACTGCTAGTTAAAGACATTTGACTTTTGTCCTTGGCCAGCTAAAGATTAATATTTTCTGTCACTAATGATAATGGAAACACACACACACACACACGCACACCACAGCCTACAAAAATATCAGCCTTTGTTCTAAACGATGACCATACTAGAATTTATTCAGCAATTAAAATGGCAGAAGCCTGACTGTATCATGAAGGACTCTGTTAATCACAGACTTAAAAAAAACAGATTTATTTACTTAATGTATATTAGTGCTCTATCTGCATGTATACCTGCATGCCAGAAGAGAACATCAGATCCCATTACAGATGGTTGGTTGTGAGTTACCATGTGGTTGCTGGGAATTGAACTCAGAACCTCTAGAAGAGCAGCCAGTGCTCTTAATTGCTGAACCATATCTCCCAGCCCACAAACTTTCATTTTAGAGAAACTATATCAAACAAGTGTACAAAATAATAGGTGTACTCAGAAAGAAGCATGATTAAAAATCCAAGTGGTCCAGGGCTACATAGAGAAACCCTGTCTCAAAAAACAAAAAAAAAAAAAAAAAAATCTAAGTGGTCACATAGGAAACAGACACATTTGCCTATATAAAAATATAAAATTATACATTGTGAAATTATATACATGCACACATTATTTTATTTATTTATTTATTTATTTATTTATTTATTTAAATGTGTAATGGTGTTTTCCCTGCATATATCTGTGCACCACAAATGCATGATTTACAGACAGTTGTGAACAGCCATGTGGGTTTTAGGAATTGAATCTGGGTCCTCTGGAAGAGCAATCAGTACTCTGAACTACCAAGTCATCTCTCCAGCCCCATTAAAAGAATAAATAAGTTTATATAAACATTACTAAACAGGAGAAAACATTTTGAATACATAAAACATAACTAGAACAATATATAAGGAATTCACATATCAATGATAATAATAAAGATGATAATTATATAAAAATAAGCAAGGCCATAAATGTGCAAGGAAGATGTATAAATAGATAATAGATCTTTTATTGCACTAGTAAATACATGGCAGTTAAAGATGTGTATGCAAGCCAAATTAAGACTAATAGCTGGGGATAAGACAACTAAAGTCTGAGCTGCCAGAGGAAAGAAATGGTAGTATTGTTAACACTCATTATAAGCAGCTACACTTGAGGAGTAAAGACCACACTTAAAGTTAGGTCTAATTCACTAATACACACACACACACACACACACACAGTACAGTGGTAGTGAGTCTGCATGTATATCTGTGTACTACATGCATGCCTGGTGCCTGATGAGGCCAGAAAAGGGAGTCTCCAGGAACTGAAGTTACAGGAAGTTGAGACCTGCCATATGGGTGAGGAAATCCAACCTGAGTCTTCTGTTAAGAGCACTGGTGAACTGACTGAGCTTATCTTTCCAGCCCTGAAACACTAATGGAGGCTACAACCAAGCCTAGGGCCAGACATGGAGGTTCACCTCTATAATCCCAGCTGAGGCAAGAGTTCCATGACAGCCTGCATTATATAGTACCTCTGCCTCAAAAAACTAAAACCCAGCCTATAGCAAAAAAGTGGAGAGACATACACATCATCTGTGAATATATGAGTAGTGTCTGCTCATGACTGGAGCTGCAGATGCACTGACTTCCTACATAGCTAATAATGTATAAAATTAAATCAGACAGACAAGAGTGATGTCCAACACCTTTTAATCTCAACACTTGGGAATAAGAGACAGGCAGACAGACCTTTGAGAGTTCAAGGCCAGCCTGGTTACACAGTGAGATCCTGTCTCAAAAACAACAACAACAACAACAACGACAACAACAAAACCCCCAAAAAACCAATAACCTTCTTCCCTAAACCAAGCTTACCCAAGTAAGATACGACCAGACAAAACTTTACCTACCAACTAAAATCACATGAAAAAAAAAAAAAACCTCTCCAGGGGACATTAAGAAAATACAGAGTCTATTCGGACCTGTGGACACAATATCCACTGATTAAACAAAAATCACTAGACATGAAGAGCAAAGTCTAATGCATATATGAGAAAAGGAAATGTGAGATGGATCTCTGAAGCAGAAAAGAAAGATACACCTGAGACGGGAAGATTCATAGTTAATCTGGGCCACACCTGCTGGCAGCCTATAGAAAACACTTGGACAAAGGAAGCTTGCTCTGTCTCTCTGCCTGCTAGCTCTCCCTAACAACTCTATTCCTTCACTGTTTAAAGCCTACTTCTTGGAGTTTTAGCTGAAACATTCAGCCTTGTTGACTGAACAATTATTGGATTCTTGGATCTTCCATTGGTAGACAGCCATTTTTGGACTAGTTGGACCACTGCCTATTAGCCATTCTAACAAATATCCCTACCTCTCAATGCCTGGTTTACATGTGTGTTCCAGGCCAGCCAGGGCTACATAGTGAGACTTTATTTAAAAAAAAAAATCCAAAAAAGCAAAAACAAAAACCAATAAACAAAAACAATAACAATGGTGGGGTGAGGTAGGAAGGCTCAGAAAAAAAGTCAATGAATTTGGAGACAAAAAAAAAAAAAAAAACTGAAGAAAACAGGAGCCTCACCAATCTATGGATCCTCACCTAGAGTTTGGACATACAAAATTCTAAAGTGGGGAGAAATGGCACAGAAAAAAAGAATATCTGAAAGATGCTCCAAATTTGATGAAAAAAACATAACCCTACCAGTCTAAGAGGCCCAGTAAAAAACTCAAGCAAAATAAATCCTCCTGATACATATCTCAAATTTCTAAAACTGAAGTTAAAATGAAAAACTTGAGAGCTGCATCAGTAATTTGGTCAGTAAGAGTGCTTACTTTGCAAACCTGAAGACCTAAGCTCCACCCCCAAAACTGATGTAAAAATACTAGGTGTGGTGGCCTGTGCTTTTATTTCTAATGCTGGAAAGGCAAAACAGGGGTCCTTGGGCTTGCTGGTCAGCTAGTCTAGCCTAACTGGTGAGCTCCAGGCTAACAAGAGACCTTGTCTCGCAGAGGTAAAAAGGCCTGGTGATGGTTGCCTATAACCCCAGCACTTAGAAACTGTCTGGAACCATTACTTCTGTGTGTATGAGAGACAGAGTGTGTGTGCGTGCATGTTGTGTGCATGGGGCGGGGGGGGAATGAACAGCTTAGGAAGACAAAAGAGAAAATTTCTATGACCTTGGGGATAAGGAAAAAATTTTGGGGGCAAAAAGCTATTGAACTGTATAAGAAAAGTTAAAAAACCCTGAACTTTATTAAGATAAAAAAATTACCATTTCAGCTATGTAAACAAAGTAACAAAACACAATTATGAATCGAAATATTCACAGGGTAGCCGGGCAGTGGTGTCGCACGCCTTTAGTCCCAGCACTTGGGAGGCAGAGGCAGGCAGATTTTTGAGTTCCAGGCCAGCCTGGTCTACAGAGTGAGTTCCAGGACAGCCAGGGCTACACAGAGAAACCCTGTCTCGAAAACCAAAAAAAAAGAAAAAAAAAAAAAAAAGGAAAAAAAAAGAAATATTCACAGGGTATAACTGACAAGTATTTATATTCAGAATAGACAAAGAACTTATACAACATAACCAAAAAGAGAACAAATAGTGTTTATAAAGAGCCTGCAGATCTGAATAATTCCCAGGCAAGGATACACATAGTCCCTAACTTGCAATGATTCAATTCAGAATTTTGAAATTACAATAGTGTGAGATCAAGGTATATTCAATAAAAAGTATATTCCAAATTGAGAATTTTGATCTTTTCCCCAGCCTAAGAAAAAACGAACTGCATGTGGAGGTCCGAGGACAGTTCATGGGAGGTGGCTGTCTGCCCATTATGTGGGTCTTGGTGATCCAGGTTGACTTGAGCCATCATGCAGGTTCTCATCTTTGTTTTGATTAGCACTTCCCACACTCATGGTGACTATGTTTTCATGATTTTATTGACAGTTCACAGTACAGACAACACATAGTACTTTTATTTTTTTTTTTTTTATTTTATTTTTTTTTTGGTTTTTCGAGACAGGGTTTCTCTGTGTAGCCCTGGCTGTCCTGGAACTCACTCTGTAGACCAGGCTGGCCTCGAACTCAGAAATCCGCCTGCCTCTGCCTCCCAAGTGCTGGGATTAAAGGCGTGCGCCACCAACGCCCGGCTTCACATAGTACTTTTATGATTTTGGTATTTTAGGTGTATCAAGTGCATTTGGATTAGAATATTTCCAATTTATAATGTTTTTTTTTGGGACATAATTCCATTCTGAGTTGAGAATCTGTAGTGTGAACTATCAGTAAAATCAGAATTTGCTTACTCCTCCTTCTTATGCCCACAAATATACTAGGATTATAAGTGTACAACACCATGAATGACTACTAATTTCATCAATCTGAGTGTGCGTGCGGGCGTGAGTGCCTGTGCACGCACATGCACATGCACGGAGGCCGAAGGTGATCTTGATGTCTTCCCCTACTGTTCCCCATGTTATCTTTCTGAGACAGAGTTTCTGACTGAACTTGGAACGTCTCTGATTGGCTAGACTGGATGGTCAACAAGCCTCAGGGATCCTGTTTCTGCCTCACTCCTAGTATGAGATTACAAGCATGCACCCTGCCTTGTCCAGTTTTTTATGTGACCCTGGGGATCCAAACTCAGGTACTCATGTTTGTAGAACAAACTCTTACTGATTGAGTCATTTTCTTAGCCTCGAGTTGGTTTTTAATTGTGGCCCATATTGATTAAGTCTAGAACCAAAGACTGCTTGTTTACATGAATGAACGTGGGCAAGTTTCACAGGTAGGGAGTCAGGCTGCTAACAGCTGACTTTCAGGTTTTATCTATCAGCTATTCACACATCAGTAACTGCAAGTATAATTACTGGTTATCTCTTGACTGTCTTGCCTGAAGAACTTGAGACTCCAGGACACTACACAAGTTTTCTGTCCCTTAGATGTTACGCTACCACTAATCTTTTTTTTTTTTTTTTGGATATTTTATTTACATTTCAGATGTTATCCCCTTACCCCATTTCCTTCACCCAGAAACCCCCTATCCCATTGCCCCTCCTCCTGCTTCTCTGCGGATGTGCCCCTACCTACCCCCCCTCCCACCTCCCCACCCTCAAATTCCCCCACACACAGCATCCAGCCTTCATGGGACCAAGGATCTCCTCTCCCACCTATGCCCAACAGGGTCATCCTCCCTTACATATACAGCTAGAGTCATGGATCCCTCCCTAAGTAGTGCTCACAAGCTGGTGGTTTAGACCCTAGGAGCTCTGGTTGGTTGGTATTGTTGCTCTCCTCATGGAGCCGCAAAGCCTTTCAGCTCTTTCAGTCTTCACTCTAACTCTTCCATTGGGAACCCCTTCATCAGTTCAATGGTTAGCTGTGAGCATTTGCCTCTGAATATGTCAAACTCTGGCAAACCTCTAAGGACACAGCTATATCAGGCTCCTGTCAGCATGAACTTCCTGACATCTATATCAGTGTCTGCCTTTGGTGACTGCACATGGGATGGAAACCCAGGTGGAACAGTCTCCAGATGGCCCCTCCTTCAGTTTCTGTCCCTCACTTTGTCTCCATATTTGTTCCCTTGAATATTTTGTTACTCCTTCTAAGAAGGACTGAAGCGCCTCAACTTGGTCTTCCTTCTCCATGAACTTCATGTGGTCTGTGAGTTGAATCTTGGGTATCTCAAGGTTCTGGGCTAATATCCAATAATAATACCATGTGTGTTCTTTTGTGATTGGGTTATCTCACTCAGGATGACATTTTCTAGTTCCATCCATTTACCTAAAAACTATTCTCAACAATAAAAGAACTTCTGGTTGGGTGGTGGTGGCGCACCCTTTAATCCCAGCACTTGGGAGGCAGAGGCAGGCGGATTTCTGAGTTCGAGGCCAGCCTGGTTTACCGAGTGAGTTCTAGGACAGCCAGGGCTACACAGAGAAACCCTGTCTTGAAAAACAAAAACAAAAAACCAGAAACCAAAAACCAAAAAAAAAAAAACTTCTGGAGGGATCACCATCCCTGACCTCAAGCTGTACTACAGAGCAATAGTGATAAAAACTGCATGGTATTGGTACAGAGACAGGCAGGAAGATCAATAGAATAGAAGACACAGAAATGAACCCACACACCTATGGTAGTTTGATCTTTGACAAAGGAGCTAAAACTGTCCAGTGGAAAAAGGACAGCATTTTCAACAAATGGTGCTGGTTCAACTGGAGGACAACATGTAGAAGAATGCAAATAGATCCATTCTTATCTTCTTGTACAAAGCTCAAGTCTAAGTGGATAAAGGACTTCCACATAAAACCAGATACACTGAAACTAATAGAAGAGAAGGTGAGGAAGAACCTTGAATTCTTGGGCGCAGGGGAAAAGTTCCTGAACAGAACACCAACGGCTTATGCTCTAAGATCAAGAATTGACAAATGGAAGCTGGGCAGTGGTGGCGCACGCCTTTAGTCCCAGCACTTGGGAGGTAGAGGCAGGCGGATTTCTGAGTTCCAGGCCAGCCTGGTCTACAGAGTGAGTTCCAGGACAGCCAGGGCTATACAGAGAAACCCTGTCTCGAAAAACAAAACAAAACAAACCAAAACAAAAAAACCAACCCCCCAAAAAAAACAAACCAAAAAAAAAAAAAAAAGAATTGACAAATGGGACTTCATAAAAACACTACCACTAATCTTAAGAGTTTGTCCTTGGCGGATTTCTGAGTTCTAGGCCAGCCTGGTCTACACAGTGAGTTCCAGAACAGCCAGGGCTACACAGAGAAACCCTGTCTCAAAAAAAAAAAAAAAGTTTGTCCTTGGAACACACTTCTAAAATGATGATAGGTCATCCTAAGAACACTTCTTGGAGATTTCTCAATGGTTTGTGTGTAAAACAAACAACTAGTTTATTCTCCAAAGACTCATATTCTAAATACTCAGAAAAATTCAAGATTTGAAGACACTCAACCCAGAGAAAGCCAGAGGGAAACTCACTCCAACTTCTTCTGTTCATGTCAACTCTTACTTCTTTGTGTTGTCCTAAAAAACTATTCTGAAAGATCAGATATCTCTGTCAAACCAAGTTAATGGTTCCCAAGCTCCTGGTGAGAAATCATGCTTCCAGAGGTAATAAAACTGTCACGGTCTCAAGGACTGGAAGCACCAAGTTACTATTTGTCTAACCACACACCTACTCCACTTCTCCAAGCATATGTATTATACTTAGATTGCCAGAACTTGAATCTGTCATGCTTAGCCATGCCATTCTGCTGTGCACTGTTTTAAGGCTTAACATTATTCCAGGGCTTTTGGGAAACCTAAATGAAATAATGTAAAGCCTAGGATAGCACTAAATACATGATAAGCATGAAGTGTTAGCTGTGTGCCTCAGAGTCCTTTTAGGAAAGGCGACTACCCAGACCAGTGTCTTCATTTTCTTTTAGGAGAGATTGTTCATTAAAATTTGAGGATAATTGTTTTTTCTAGAGCTCAGAAAGTTACCTAGCAACAAGAGGTGAGGTATGTGAGCTCTCAGGTAACATTTTCCGCATTTGAAAGTTAAAGCCAGAATTGGTAACTATCACTCATAATCTTCCTGTAAGTTTTCCAAATATCCCTGGAATCTTTATTCTTACCTGGTCTAAAAATTTTGCCTTGTAACTACAATTCGACCAGTTATCAGGTCCCTAAAAATAGTTATTCTCATTATGTAGAAGCTTTAACACTAACATGGCCTAAGAATGTGTTAGAAATACAATTTCAGTCACTCCTCCCCATAATGAGTAACATTCATGTGAAGACCAGAAGCTGGTGTTTTAACAAAGTTGTCAATATGGTTTTAATGAATATATGTGAGAATTACTAGTTTAGAACAAAAAAGAATACCTAGATACTTGACCTACCAAAGACATGGACATAAAAACAGTCTTCAGGGCTGGAGAGATGGCTCAGAGGTTAAGAGCTCTTGTTGCATCGTGGGTTTCTAGCAACCACAATGTGGCTCACAATCATTTGTGATTCTAGTTCCAAAGTATCTGATGATACCTGCTCTGTGAGCACCAGGCATACATGCAGAAAAATATTCATTTGTATAGAATAATTAAATCTAAACAACAACAACAACACACCAAACCTGGCAAAAAACCCCAAAGTCTAGAATCTAAGAAATTAGATTGATATATTAAGCAATAACTGATACAATCTGAAAGTAGTAGTGGAGTAGATCAAGGTAATGATAATTCACAGGCATACAAAGGATTCAAAGTGGCAGGAAAGCACAAAAAAGATAAGAGCAACAAAAAGGCACACAGAGAGACACATACAATAAAACAGTTATGGCCAGCAAGACAGCTGGGGGGGGGGGGGGGGAAGCTACCTTCCACCGTCCCACGTGAGCTGAGTTCTAGTCTCAGGACCCACATGGTGGTAGGAGAGAACAGATTCGTACCAGATGCCCTCTGACTTCCATGTCTATACTGTGTAATGTGTACCTTCCACACAAAATAAATAAAACACAACAAGAACAAAGGTTAGTTCCAGAAATGCATTTGTGAAATGGATAATGAAAGTTCCTCATCTATGGTGAGAAAAGACAAAACAAATAGTCAAACAAAAATAAATCTGAACTTATAATGTCTCTTTGCTATAAGCCAGAGGACTTTTCAAAACACTATATAAGTTTACACCCAGAACAAAGACTCTGGATCAAACAGGCAAAACAGAGAAGGAAACACATAGATCATCGTTTGTTTCTAAAATTTGGCTAAAATCAGTTTTCTGTAGATACCTATGGCCGATAGAAGGGTGTAAGAGAAATCATCTCAAAGGGTGAAAACAAAAGATTGGAACCAGTATTGTGCAACAAACAAAACATATTTTCTTATCTTCCTTTCTTTTCCTTCTTTCCTTCCTTCCAGTTCTTTTTTTTTCTTCTGTTTTTTGTTTGTTTTGAGATAGGATTTCTCTATGTAGAAATCATGGAACTTATTATACAGACCAGGCTGGCTTCAAACTGACAAGAGATCTGCATGCTTCTGCATCCTGAGTACTAGGATTAAAGGCATGTACCACCATACCTGGTTGGCTAGCTCAATCCTCTGTCTGTCTGTCTGTCTGTCTGTCTGTCTCTTTCTCAGTCTGTCTCTCTGTCTCTGTCTTTTCTCTTTCAACTGCTGAAACATCTCTTCAGCTTAGAGCATTTCTTTTTTAGATACAAGAGTTCATGTGTCTCAAGGCTGGCCTGAAACTACAGCTGAGGATGACACTGAACCTGTGATCCTCCTGCCTCCATCCAGGATTGCAAGCTTCGACCACCATGCCCAGTTTTATGTGTTACTGGGGATCAAACCTAGGACTTTATGCATGCCAGGCAAGCACTCTCCAACCAAGTTACATCCTCAGTGGGAATATTTCTTATTGCCTATATATAGAAAATACTGCACCTTTTCCTTCAACAGTCCCCGAAATTCTCATTTCACTCAATACAAAAGTAAAACAGCTCCATAGTCTCTGAGACCTGTAGTCTCAGCATGGGGGAGGCAGATGTCATTCTTGTCCATCTCAGAAAACATTACAAAATGATAAGTTATCCAGGATTGTAAGGAGGTTAGAAAGCAGACACTCTCATATTCTACAATTGATCTCACACATGAAAAGTCCTAAAATTTGGCACAACCTCTATAATCTAGCAATTTTACTCAGAAAGTTTATTCTTGTAAATTAATGAAGAAACATCAAAATATGTATAATGCTGCTTGATATGACATCATTGATAAAACAAAAATCAGTAATTTCCTAAGAAAGAAATGACCAAGGGACTAAACAAATATTTATGACATTTGTGATATAGACTATAATTTCATGCATTTATTTTATAGGAGATAGTTAAACTTTGTATTTACTTGTTTGGCATTTTGAAGTGTGGGTCTCCCTATGTTCTCAAAGCATGCTTTGAACTCTTGGGCTCAACTGACCCTCCTGTCTCAGGTCTGCTAGCAGGCTGCATTCATTTCTATTAAGCTTCTTATATTCAAACCACAACAAGCACTCTGTATCTTTTTTCTTTTTTTTTTTTTAAAGATTTATTTATTTTATGTATATGAGTACACCATTGCTCTCTTCAGACACATCAGAAGAAGGAATCAGATCCCATATACAGATGCTTGTGAGCCACCATGTGGTTGCTGGGAATTGAACTCAGGACTTCTGGAAGAACAGCCAGTGCTCTTAAACCACTGAGCCATCTCTCCAGCCCCTGTATCTTTTTTCTAATGTTGTCCTTCTCATTATTTCCTACCAGGTTCTACCTATAAAACTACTGGGATTTTGGTGAGAAGATACATATGAAAAGTTTAGTACCACCGGGCATTGGTGGCGCACGCCTTTAATCCCAGCACTTGGGAGGCAGAGGCAGGCAGACTTCTGAGTTTGAGAGTTCGAGGCTAGCCTGGTCTACAGAGTGAGTTCCAGGACAGCCAGGGCTACACAGAGAAACCCTGTCTCGAAAAATCAAACCAAAAAAAAAAAAAAAAGGTTAGTACCACACTGTCTAGAACACAATCAGTGACTGGAAGACAGTTACTATCAACATTATTGGCTTCATTACTTGCCTCTTAACTTGAACAATATAATGTGATAGTGTTTATTTGCTCTCAAGATGACTCGGCAGATAAAGATACTTGTCATCCAAGCTGACTACTTGAGTTCAACTCCTAGGCCCTGTGTGGTGGAAGGAGAGAACTGAACCCTAACAGTGGTCCTCTAACCTCCACATGCACGTTATGGAGTATGTCCATCTGTACGGATGGCCAGCACTCAAGCACTCATTTACTATGTTTAAGACCCCAGGTATTATTTCTAAAGCTTATAATGGAAATTTTATATACATATGAAAGTAGAATGCTGTAATGGATTCAACAAATCCATTATTCAGATTCAACACGATCAACATTTAGTGTCCCCATCCCATTTACATTCCCACCTACCTCCAGTCACCGAGATAATTTTGAAGTAAATCCTAGTATACATTAGAGATGGATTTATTTATTTATTTATTTATTTATTTATTTATTTATTTATTTATTTATTTAAGACAGGCTTTCCCTGCTTAGTCCTGGCTGTCTCAAAACTCAATTGGTAGACCAGGCTGGCCTTGAACACAGAGGTCTGACTGCTTTTGCTACTTGAGTGCTGGGATTAAAGGTGTGCACCTCTCCAGAGTACAGGCTGGCCTTGATCTCTCAATCCTCTTGTTTCAGCCTTTTGAATGCTATGATTTAGAGGTATGTACCACCATATATATAGCAGAACATGGAGGTTTTATTTTTTTGCAACAGGACCTCATGTAGCACAGGCTAGATAGACCTGAACTTAGTACACAGATCTTCCTTTTCCCTATTTCCCAAGAATACTATGCCTGGTTCGGTAATGGAGCTTGAAATATTGGTTTTGAATATACAGTTTTAATTTTTTTTTTAAAGATTTGTTTCATGTATGTGGGCAAACTGTCTCTGTCTTCAGACACACCGGAAGAGGGCATCGGATCCCATTACAGATGGTTGTGAGCCACCATGTGGTTGCTGGGAATTGAACTCAGGACCTCTGGAAGAGCAGTCAGTGTTCTTAACTGCTGAGTCATCTCTCCAGCCCCCAACGGTTTTAATTTTTAAATTATTTTTGTTTTGTCTTGTGTTTTTGAGACAGGGCTTTACTACATAGCTCCGGGGTTCCAAGAATTCACTATGTAGACCAGACTAGACTCACAGAGATCCACCTACCTTTGCCTCCTGAGTGCTGGGATTAAAGGCATGTGCCACTATACCCAGCTATACTTTTATAATTCTTTATTAGGTACTTTGCTTTGGTCTGCAAAGGTTAGCTACATAACCTCTGAATTCAGGTGCCTACCAGTCACCCAGTGACCGTAAGGTCAATTTTCTCTTTTCTCTGGTAGTTGGTTCTAGATAGGTCCCTTCTGCCATATCACTATCTTCCCCTCTCCCGTCTCCTGGCTGAATGAGTCACCATGCGTGTCTATACCTGAAGTTTCTACCATGGCTTCTTTATTTCAGGCAGAATATTAATCTTTCAAGATGTTCAATATACTCAAAAAGTTAAGAGTTGGGCTGGAGAGATGGCTTAGTGATAAGTAAGAGTACTCAAGTTTAGTTCCCAGTACTCATATCCGGCAGCTAACAACTGCTTATGGCTGCAGCTCTTGGGGATCACCTTCCAGCCTCCATGGCCACTTACACACTGGTGCCATCCACACACATACACACATAAAATAAATCTAAAGACGATCAAGAGTAAAGCCAGCTTGAAAAGTTTGCCAAGGCTATCCCTGCAACATATTTTAAAATATAAAAGATACAAGTCATTTAGTGATACATTCTGCTTATTTGATTGAAAAAGCTTTCATTTGTGATTGATTTATCTTCCGTGTGCCTGGTGCCCGAAAAGGGTATCAGATCTCCAGGAATTAAGGATCTGGAGTTATGGATGGTTGTGAGCCACCATGTGGGATCTGAACCCAGGTCATCTGCAAGATTAACAATTATTAACCACTGAGATTTCCTGCTCACAAAACTTGTATTTTAATGTACAATTCACAACCCTCCACAATAACAACAATAACAAAAGAAAAGCAAAACAAACCTAGAATTCCACAGGACTTGGGAATGCTCATACCAAAGCAGTGCCCATAAGTCCAGCATTCACAGGACTATTAGCATCTCAGAAAACAGGAAGAGCCACTTATGTCTTACAGGCTTCAGTGATATACCACAAATGGTCCCCCAAAGTGGAATATTTACCCTAAATGTTTAGAGCGCCTACATTGTGTGGTTACATACACAGTTACATGCTCAATGAGTTTCTGTTGACTGAGCATATAGGTTGGACCAAACATGACTAATCTCAACTATTAATGAAGTCACCAATGTTGCTGCAACGGAGTCCTTGAGATATTTTACATTTCTTAGTAATAGCCACTAGAGGACTGAGAAAACACCTATCATAATACTAAAAGGTCAAGAGTTCCTAAAGATTCTTTTTGGCACATTAATACACATCTCTGGGTTAGCCACTGACATGACCTATGTGAGTTTAGCATCATCTTTATTACTCTCTTGAGCTCCTGCCCC
>NW_021621078.1:7837452-7841159 GCF_004785775.1 Grammomys surdaster
CCCCCCCCCCCCCCTTTTTAAATAAATGCTTAGATAGGTTTATTGAGA
The DNA here is from genome assembly GCF_004785775.1 of Grammomys surdaster. Taxonomy (NCBI): domain Eukaryota; kingdom Metazoa; phylum Chordata; class Mammalia; order Rodentia; family Muridae; genus Grammomys; species Grammomys surdaster. The sequence goes on from NW_021621078.1 coordinate 7,837,501, forward strand.
GGAATTACTAGACAGAAAAATCTAGGTCAGGGCCTAATACATGATAGATGATTGATTTTTCCTTGCCATGGAAAACAATAAATTAGAGTCAAAGGAAAAGGTAGCATTTTTATATAGGAAGCCTGTTCCAACAAGGTGACAATGACACGGAAATGATCTAGCTACACACACACACACGCACACACACACACACGCACCCGGTCCAGAGCATTTTCAGATTAGGATAAGAGTAACTGCAAAGATCCTGAGGCATGAGTGCTTGGACTGCTTGAGGAACGGCAAGGATGACCAATATGCAACGTGTGCAGAGCACAGAGGAAAAGGAGAAGGACAGTAAGAGCTGAGGCCAGAGAGGTAGCAGGGGAAGGTACTGTCAGGTCAGAAATGGTACAGACACCCATTAGTAACATATTGGCATTTTACTTCAAGTAGAAAAGTTATCATAATGTTTAGAAGTAAAAATGTTTAGTATGATTTGCAGACTTTATTAATTTTGGGGATGTGGGGCTTGTTACTAGAAGACTGAGCCCAGGGGCTTGTGCATACTAGGAAAGCTAGCTTCCTTCACTTTAAGATAGAGTCTCATTAAGTTATCCAGTCAGTCCCAGTTTTCCCTGTAGCCCAGGAAGGTCTTGATTATAACTCCTATCTCCATTCCTTGAGTAGCCAGGATTACAGGTCTGGACCACCAGACTCAGCACTGATGCTCTGTGATTACACATCACTATAATTACTGTAAGAGAAACTGACTAGGGATCATAGGAATACTCACTGAATGGAATAAAGGTGTGGAAAGGAACCATATCTACACGCTTTTTAAAAACCTGCATGTAGCTGGTTGCTACTGGGTAGCTTGTGACCGCTTCCAAAAGGTAAGGGTGCACAGAAGACCTCATTCTTCTCCATCCAGGCCATAGATTTGGTATCTAACACTACAGCTGGGAATACTGATAAGCTGATAAAAATGAGGGTACAGAAGCCCTAAAGCTGGTTGGGACTCCTCCCTTGTTCTGCACTAAGTAACAGGATCTCCCAGAAGGATCTTCTGGAATCAAGTCCACCTAATGATCAACAAAGATTAGAAGAGAGAGAGAGGGGGGTGGGGGGTGGGGGGAATGATTATCAGGGTGCACTAACCCAAGATATTGATACTTAGTTTGTCTTTTAACTCAACATCTTCCTCATTGGTGCAAACAATTCTTACCTGTCTTCAGCCTCTTACTATATATACCCATATTATTACCCACTTCTGAGACCAGACAAGCAGAACAGAATTTTATCCTCTTTTTTTTTTTTCTGCAAAGGCATAAAACAAGCACTCCTCTTGTGAAAGAAAGTTTCTTCTAAGAACCATTAGTTATTAAACAAATCTGAAGAGTATGAGTTTTCAAAGATTTATTTTCATTTTATGTGCCTAAATGTTTTGGTGCATGCCTATCTGTGTACAGGTACCCACAGAAACCAGAGAGGGCACTGAATTCCTTAGAACCAGAGTTAGTGATGGTTGTGAGCAACCATGTGGATGCTGGGAATCAATCCAGGTCTCCTGGAAGAACAGCAAATGTTCTTAACTGCTGAACCATTTTTCTAGCCTCTGGTTTTTATTTCTATTTACACATTTTCTTTTATTTTCAGTGTTAAGATTGAACCCTGGGCCCTTGCACAATCTAGGTACGTTTTCAATTTTTATGCTCTACCCCCAGGGCTTATTTGTTTTGTTTTTTGAGACAGGGTCTCCTATTGTACTGGCTGACCTTGAACTAGTTTATGTGGCTGAGAATGACCTTGAATCCTTACTACTGCTTCAGGGAGTACAAAGGTTGCCTGCCACTGGGCAGTTGGATATAGACTTTTGATAAGCCCACGCCATAGAATATTTCTCTACTTAAAAAGAAATTTAAGTACAGGGAATACATGCTCAAAATCTGCTATAAGGCATAAACTCACTGTTTATAATAAGCTGGGGAATGGTAGCCTGTAATTCCAGCACTTGGGAGGCAGAGGCAGGTGGGTCTCTGAGTTTTAGGCCATCCTGATCTATAAAGTAGTTCCGGGACAGCCAGGGCTACACAGAGAAATTCTGTCTCAAAACAACAAAACCCTAAGTGATCATAAAAAATTATTTGATTCCAAGCACCACATAACAATTTCAATATAAGAATACATTGAAGTATGTGAAAAGAGACAACAGTACATGTATGACCCCAGGGTTTTAATTTTTGCTGTACACTTATGTTTGCAGTATTGAGGATCAAACCAAGGGTCTTGTGCTTGGTAAACAACCTCAGTCACTCTGCTTTATGTTCTAAAGGACTGTTTATGTATAAATGATATCAATACATAAATACAGAGACTTAGGCAGCACATTAGTAGCATCTCTTATAGGCCAGGCATGGTGGCACATGTCTTTAACCCTGGCACTTAAAAGGCAGAGGTAGAGAATCTCTTTGAATTCCATGCCAGCCAGGTCTATACAGTGAGACCCTGCCTCAAAAACCAAACAAACAAATCCCATATTTACACGTCATGTTTAGAATTCAGTTTTTATTTTCTGTCTTGGTGTAGAAAATTGAACTCAAGGCTTAAAATTTTTTTTCTTTTTAAATTTTGTGTTCACTGGTGTTTTACCTGCATGTATGTCTGTGTAAGGGTGTCAGATCCCTTGGAACTGGAGTTATAGACAGTTGTGAGCTGCCATGTGGGTGCAAGGCCAGGCAAGTACTTCATTCTGGAGTCAGAGCCCAACCCTGAAAGTCAGTTTACTGACTTAACAAAATCACTTCTTTGTCTATTATGCATTTCATTTTTGATTGAAGACTTCTTCTTCCTTTTTGTAGTGACACATATCTTATCTTAGCACTTGGGAGATTGAGACAGGAGGATCAGAAGTTTAAGGCCAGCCTCTTCTATACAGCCATTCTGGGGTCAGCCTGGGCTATATGTGAGAGACTTTCTCAAAAACTAAGACCTAAAAATAAAATAACATTCATCTATTAAAAAAAAAAAAAAAGACTTCCTCCTGAGAAGCCGCTCATGGACTGCTCCCCAAAGGCCTCACCCCTAGGGAGTACGTTGTCACAGACTCTAAGAGTACCTTAGCACAGGAGACTGCTAATTCCCCACGAGTGTGGTGGAACAACCCAGACTGCCCTACTCTCCACTGGCTGAAGACCCAACTGTTAAACTAGAAGCTCCACAGTCCCCACCGGGGCAACAGGGAATGGCCTTTGTTTTCTATAAACAGACAAGAAAAAAGTCGGGTTAAAACAGTCCTTAGAGGAAGGAAAATAGAAACCAGGCAGCGAGGAATGCTTCATAGTCCTAAAAGCTTTTTTTGTAAGTTAACACATGGTGTCTGCTTCTCTCTAGTCACCTATTTATCACTCTCCTCCTTAGAGAAGGGAAAAAGCCCTGGCTGTTTTCCTAGTGCAGAGTTCTGTGGCTGGGGAAGGAGGGAGAGGGAAGGAAGGAGGGTGCTTTAAGCATGATGCAAACCATTTGGAGCTGAGTAAGAGCACTGCCAACACAAGCTGCACTATTTAAACAAGTGAGGAAACGATCGTATATACAACATGCCAGGAGCTCTGCGCGCGCGCTCTCTCTGTCTCTCTGTCTCTCTCTCTCTCTCTCTCTCTCTCTCTCTCTCTCTCTCTCTCTCT
>NW_021621078.1:7841169-7849347 GCF_004785775.1 Grammomys surdaster
TCTCTCTCTCTCTCTCTCTCTCTCTCTCTCTCTCTCTCTCTCTCTCTCTCTCTCTCTTTCTCTCTTGCTCCCTCCCTCCCTCCCTCCCTCTCTTCCTTTCTCTCTCTCATACACACACAGGCACAGGGGGATTGGGGGGAGACACCCCCCACAAAGGAAGTTGAGAAGGATTTTTTTCAGGACACAGAACTGGATGTCAGTGGCTAAAAGGTCGATATTTTCCCTTAACACCCTTCTCAATGACTTAATCATGTTCCGTTTGCACAGAAAACTTCCCAAGAATAAAGTCTGGAGAATTAAGAGAATGGGTAAATGGGAAGGGATGTTTGGCCTGCAGCTGACCTTATCCGAGGTTTTCTCCACGTAGCAGGGGTCCTGAGGGGCAGCCAACAAGGGGACAAAGCCAGAGAGAAGCCGATCCTCTTCCAGGATAAGCAGGGTGAGGTCATCATCCGGGTCCTTGTACAGTGGCACCTCAGACTGATTCACTGCAGTCAGTATGTTACAAAAATCAGCTAGTGTTGACCACACATCCACAGCAACCCTGTAAGAAACAAGATAAGAAAAGAATGGCTCTAGAGAGATCAGTGAAAGTGTTCTTCATGCTTTGGGAACAGAAAGGTACTTGCAACAAAAGCTGTAAGGCTGGCTGGCAGCTGTCAAGAAATATTACCAAAAATGCAATAAGAAGTTGTGCACATAGCCACCATCTGAGGTATGTATACTGCTTTATATAAAGGTGAAACTGATCATGGGACTTTTAATCCTAACCAGAGAGGACAAAAAAGAATTTTGAGGACCAGTTGCTTAATGCTGGTCCTGTCACCTTTCCAGACAGTATGAGGAGACACTTCAAATCAATCTCGATACCCAGTGCCTAAAGCAGCTCTCAGAAGTCCCAGCTCTTGCATAGTCAAGTATATGCCACACAGACAGAAACTGGGCACTAACCTCTCTCCCTCAGGTATAACCACACAGGGAGTAGTCACACTGTGTAGTCAAGTAGGCTTCCTTATTAGAAATACTTTATAAATTAATTCTCTATATGTAAGCAGTAAAATGAATACATGTCCAAGAAAATCCCCCTTCCTGTCCTGCCAAAGTCTGCTCTGGAAGGGAAAGCTTCTTGCTCACTTCAATGCTATCTTGGCTGTCCCATGCCTTCTTCCTTCTCTCACTTGTACATTAGACACAGGATGACTAACCATCCTGGGACTGTCCAAGTTTTAACACTAAAATTTTCACATCTCTTAAGTCCGCTAGTCTGACACAAATCAGGATGCTTGGTCACCCCAGTCCCACATAATCATGTTTTGGTTGAACCTGAGAAAAAAAACACTACAAGATCTCTCTCTCTCTCTCAAAACTCTAAGGTAGAATAATAGAAAGAAGGTTCATTTAGTTCAGACTATCACCTACTGTGGCTCAGATTGTTTGGTGGGTGCTAAACATCTCTAAAACTTTGCCTGCCTAGGTAAATCTCAATTGTAGTTGTATACAATGCCTGCCAAGTTTACACACTTGATTTTCTCCTCCAGAAAAGCTTCTAACCCAGGAGACTGGAGTAGGAGGTACCTACCCTCTACTAGATGCTAAGATGTTAGAAATAGTATAAAAAACAAAACAACAACAACAACAACAACAACAACAACGTCACAGGAGAGATGGAGTACGAAGAGGCACTATGCCAAGAAGTTCTAAGAGTTCCCTGCAATCTGTCCATGAGCCTACAGGGTAGGGTGAGATCTAAGCCATTCAACCTCCAACTCCCATTCCAAGATGACAGGAAAGAGGGCATTTCAGGAACTGCCACTGAGAGTGAAGCTGGGGGGACACTAGGGAGAGGGATAGGGACTCCCTCACCAGCTCCAGGTGGAAGGAAGGCTGAGGTGGTTTATTTACTGAAATCACTACACTAGGAAAAGGCAATGAAATGAAACATCTTGTTTTCAAGAGCGTCCTGGGAACCAGGCGGAACACAGTCCCATTAATCACACAACGGCACATAATCGACACACGTGTATTGCAGAACCAAGTTACTTCCCAGGCTTTGCCTAGCAAGAACACTTTTGAGAAGAATCACCAGAGGGATGCAAGTTTTCTAAGCCCTCTGCATGGACACCAACAAGCAGACTCATTCACAAAGCTCCATCTTTTGGCTCAGCTGAGTTTGGCTGTCAGAAATGTTTAAATATGGAAAAAAATAAACAGTTGCAACACGTTTCTGTGCAGAAATCTGCCTGGGCTCCTCTGTGATGTAATGGGAAACGCGGCACTCAGGCTACCAGCTGTAGAATAAACAGAACTTTGAGGGTTAAAAGGAACTGAACTTTCCACGACCCCATCTGCAGAGAAGAAAATAATAAGAGGAATGATGCACTGCCCCACAGCTCTGATAGTTTATCCTCCGGTCCGGCTGCAGAGACAAGCACCGGATGTGATAGGGCTGCTCAGGGCTGCCTCTGAGGTTAGTGCTGCCCATGGGAGACACACAGAGAGGCTCTTCCAGTTCCCTGCTTCCTCCCCCAGTGCCCTGCTGGCCACTTGAGCCCACTGCCTGAGTCTGATCCCACAGCGTGGTGAGCTTTGGCCAACAGGCACTGCTTGGCTGCAGAGCAGCAATTTGGAAAATAAACAGGAAAAACGCCAGTGAGAAGGAAGAAGGTGAAAAGTCTCCCATCTGAATTCTTGGCTTGGAGGTCATGGTTGGTGCTAAACAGGTCAAGGCTGCTTGAGGACATAGTTAGGGATGAGGGTGTGGGCAGCAGTATCCCCAGCCAGAGAGAGGCGGCAGAGAATCACCCACAGTTTCCTCAGTGGGAGGCCCTCCATCCCTCTCATCCTCCCACCCTTACCATCTTGGATCCAAGAAGAAGAAATATGTGGTACCATGTGGTTCTCATTACCATGCTCTCCTGTCCCCTAAGGCCCAGAGAAACCAAACCGACTCCTCCCAGAGACTGCTGATCATCACTAGGGACTCCTGCCCACCTCTATCTTTCGCCCATTACCACCCACCTTGTGCCAAAACCTTATGACACACTGCAGTGATAAGGTAGATGAAAGTTCTTACCCTGCTGATTTTGTAAGACAGCAGCTGGGGCCAAAAGACATAGGAAGTGCCCTGAGTTCCCAAGTCAGAAATATAAATAAAAGCAGTCCAAGGGTCAAGTTAGACTGATCAGAATCAAGGAGATATAAAAACTACTTCAACAAAAAGTCACTCCTGCAGTCAGGTCAGCCTGATCTTGTTGGTACCCATGGGCCAACCTGTGACAAAAGTGTGGGAAATAAGAATCAACAAACTACCACCACCACCACCACCACCAAGAAGGAGAGGTTCTCCAACAACAACAACAACAACAACAACAACAAGAAGGAGAGGTTCTCTAAAACCCAGGTGAGAGGCCCGAACTGAAAAGCTAATACCTGCAGGAGGATATTGTTTCTGGAAGCTTATGGCCAACTGTGCCAAAGGGTTGAGAGGTCAATTCCATGGGTGAACAGTTTCCTGTCTAAGTAGAAGGGGGACATCTTACTCTTTTTTCCTCATGTTTCTTTCTTATCCCAACAAGAAGTGCCATTTAACCTTCATCTCACAGCAGCCCTTGGACACTAAGGAGTCAAGGCTGGTGGAAGGGTACAAAGTAAACTCCTTATGGCTATGAAGGGCTTGAAGATACTTGAGAACATGTGGGGTTCAGCCACGCCGCTCTGCCACCCATTCCTAACCAGCTTTTTGCTGAGGAGATTGAAGGTTATAGGTGAGTAGGACGGTGTGAAGGTGGGTGTGAAGACTTTCACTCTGTAGTCCAGGCTGGCTTGGAACTCACCATGTAGCCCTGACTGGCTTCAAAGCCTCAGTGATCCTGATCGCTGGGATCACAGGTATATGGTCCTATGCTTGGCTCAGATAAATCCTTCTGGCTTCTTCTGGTTCAACTTGTATTTGGGGGGATGTACCAGAGCCTACAAAATCCCACTAAAGTTAGGGTACACTCTTCACCAAGCAGACACAAACCAGCCAGAGAATATGAAACTGTGTTCAATAAACTCATTTATGGCTCCCAGAATGGCGGCAGTGGAGTCTCTCAGAAGCTGGGGTGCAATTTGTGTTCAGGGATCAGCAGTTGCAAAGTGACCCACTAGCCCAATGCCAAAGAACGCACCATACACGAGGAAAGCAGATCCCTGGCTGTAGCCTGAATGCCAGATCCTAGCCTGAAACAGACCAGCAATGACTAGTTAGAGGTATGCACTCAGTACCAAGGTTCACTACAGACATGCATTCACTTACTCCACCAGAAAGGGGGGTGGGGGAAGAGTTAATTTACTTTTTATTGCCTCAGAATTCCAAGGTTTAATGTAGCTGTCAGTTTGAGTGCAGTGCAGCTGCTGGCCGATACAATGCAGCCCAGGCCAGCCCAGGTGACTGGGGAAACACATTTCACAGAAATGAACCAACACACACTCTTGGCTGGTTGTTTGGAGGATATTGACTTGGGGAATCAGATTAACCCTTCAGGCTGGGGTTAGTTCTGCAAATAGCATTAGAGACCTCTTCGGCCCAGGGAACTGAGATGGTTGCTCTCAGGTGAGCCCACAGTTTTTTGTGTGTCTATAGTTCTCACAGGCGATGCTATACAACTATGTGCCTTGCAAGACAGAGGTGTGGAACATATGAGGCATGGTATACCACGGCCATCATCTCCTTGTCTGAAATGCAGGAAGAAAGTTAGGTCTGCTATCGGCCAGGGAAAGTCAGGGAAAGTCTGGGAAAGTAGGACTGTTCCCAGAGCTCCAACAGACAGGACTAAGGAAGGGCAACAGGTTGAAATGGTCTGACCAGGGCTCAGTCTGTCTTTCTAGAAAGACCAAGGAAGACTAAGCATTCACACAGTTCTTCATATTTTTACTGGGGGAATAGGCTGACTGGTGATTAATATCAAGTACAATGACCCCATGTTACAAGCCTGCGGGGGCCTGTGGAGGTGGCCATTTCCTGTGTAATACCAGCTTGTTTAAACACTAACATTCAAACTCCACAGCTGCAGAACAAACCCGGAAAGAGCTGAGTGAGAAGAAGCCCTGCATTGTGTTTCAGAGCTATGGAAGATCAGAGAGGTAGTACAGATGGGAAACAAGTTGGGTTTTGGGTTCCTGGGGTGAAGAAATCTGGAAACAGCCAAGGTGGTACAGAAAGAAGGTACAAGGAAACTAAAAGTCCACTGAGTACAAATTCACAGGAGAGGCAAAAAACTATCAAGCAAATGCTCAAAGGCATACATTATCTGCTTTAAGAAATGTATTTCCCTTTGGGAGCCCAACTCTCTGGATCAACAGACAACATTAAGTTCCTGGTTGCCCTGGAACACTTCTTACGTAACTGCAAAAAGAAAAAAAAAATGGCAGCGTATAAGCAGCTAGTTGCAGAAATGGATCTAAACCTAACAAGTCTAGTGGTGCTATAAGAATACTATTTGGGCATAAGATGTTAGTAAGTTCTGTCAAAAGCCTGTTTGCATTGGGATGAGTGCACAGTTCTGGAACTTCAGTGTTAGGAACTATAGTAGGCTATAAGGGTGGAGACGCAACTCTCTCACTGAGATACAGGAACCACAAAATCTGTGTTTTAGATGCTGCTGCAATACAAAGAGATCACTATTCTAGGAGGTTAAGACAAGCAGCAAGATGCCTTGTTCACGAATAAGAGATGCCTACTAGGTAACCTAGTTGAAGACTATCCCTTCAACAATCATAGTTCATATAAAAGCAAGTCAACTGGGTCCTTTGAGAAATTACTCAGCCCTAAATCAGATGTCTAGCAGAGCAAATCAGATTCTGAAGCTGTACTGCAACAAGGACATAAGCGGCTCCATGTTGCTACGCAGTGTAGCAAGCCCTACAGTCAGTAATAGAACACTGGAATCTCTCTGTAGGATTTCTCAGGTACCAAAGTGTTTCTCCTATGTCATCTCTCCAAACTCATTCTAGGTCATAGTCTTATTTGATTTCAGTTCTCTCAAGTCATTCTCATATATATGGCCTCTGTAACATCACTATGGTGTGTTAAACCCATCAGCACTGGGTTTGGGAAAAACAGCCCCTAGGGGATTCTGACATCTCCATGGCCAGAGCAGAGGAGCCCTTGGCAGCCTCCCTGGTGCGGATTCTCACGGTTCCTGCCCCTCCAAACTTTTAGCTGTAACCACTCCCAACACGTCTTCTCAGTTTAGCATATACTGGACCCAAATAACCTTAGCCCAGTGCTGGAAAGTCTCTCCCTGGGGTCAGCTGTTGTACCCTGCAAGGTCAGACTAAAGCTTTAGACCAACACCCCTTTCTTTCACAAGGAGTCCTGTGGGAGGAGTGGGGAGAAAACAGAGGCTCCTGCCATGGGAGAGATCATGTGTGCCCCACGCTCAGCACTTGGAGGAAGAGGAACCCCTTGGTGCCAGGCTGCAGTGCTGACGCCCCAAACTGGAGCCAGGGAGACTGGGTGGGGAGCCAGGGTAGCAAAGGGGCTTCCCACAGTCACCAGCACTTCCTTCAGGGAAGTGCTGATGGACTATTACTTAGTGACCTCCTAAAATGCTCTTTGGGAAGACGTATTAAGCGTCCTTGAAAGGCTGCCGATTAGATTTGGGATTAGTTCTCATTCAAAGTTGCCTATGAGGGTGCACGAACTAGCTGTTTCTTTAACTCAAGAATTCCTATCTCATCTACAAGGCCAACATATGTGAGCTCCCTGAGGACACGCCCCTTTTTTTCTGATGAGGGAGCCTCGGAAGATTCCCTAGAAGTTTCTTCAAGTATGATCTGCAGATTATATAGGACAAGCAATGGAAAAGCAGCAAGTTCAGGAATTTCTAGATTAAAAAAAAAAAACAAAAAACAGTACTCCAATCCAACAGTGTGATAAATGCATCCGAGCTACAATTAGGAAGATATATAGCGTCAGAATTCGAAGGTCTGGGCAGCCTGGTGAAACGTGGGCTCTCCAGAGCCCCAGCTATGTTTCCCATTATGTAACCCTGGTCATGGGCAGACAGCCAGACTCCAAATGAAAAAGAGACTCTGGCTTGGCACTGGTTCTATTTTCCTATCCTCATTCGGGGTCAGCACAGTGTCATACAGCTGCAGAGAAAGCTCTGGGGATTAAACCTGGGAAAGCCTCCAAGACCAGGACCTGGGTTCAAGTACCAGCTGAAAGCAATAAACCAACTGCCACAGCTGGGCTAGGTTTGGATGTTCTCAGAGTCCCCTGACTCTTTCACTTACTGAGAACTAGAGATCAAGATGAGGGAAGATTTGGCTTCAGCAGAGACTGTGAAATGAGGTAGGTTGTCCCACTGCCCTGGCTCTGCCCAAGGTCCTGGGATACAAGGAGTTCCTATGTCTGGGTTCATGGAAGACTGCTTTCAGCTTTTCTTCCATCGGCTGACATTAACACCTTTCCTCATGGTCACTTGCTGAAGTAGAAAGCAGCTGCTTGCTTTTCTTGCCTCAAAAAAGTCCTGGTGTAGAAGAGCTAAGAAATTGTGCTAGTTGACAGTCACGTAGGTGGTCTCTCCAAACGCTGAAGTCTGTTCTAAAATGACTAAAACCCTCTATGCTGCCTTTTACAGTGGACAAGGAAGCCACTTGCCCCAGCCCATTACAGTCTCCTGGGACACGAAGCCATTCTATCACATCTCCTAACAGAGCCAAAAGAGTCTCCTTACCTACATGCTGACTCCAGACCCACTAAATGCCTCTGTGGGGAAGGAACAAAATAGCTCTGCAAACCTTCCCTTATCAGCTCTTGAAGAGTAATGAGATCCTGTCACCATCATCATAAGTGTTTCACATGTGCCTACCTAGAAACAGTAGATCTGACTAGAAAGAATAGGAACATAGGCAAAGAGGAGAGAACCCAGAAAACTAATGGTGAACTTTGGAATCCCTCAGGACAGTGAAGGATTGTGTGCTATCAATTTCTAACCATTCAAGGAGGGAAGGCACAAATGAAGGGGTCGAGATGAAGTAAGGGTCCAACAGGTCAGAGGAATCATCTGGAAGTAGATTTCCTAAAGGAAGTGCAAGAGAAAAGTATAGCTTATGTAGCCACCTTATCTTAAGATCAGAGAAGAAATGCAGGCAAGGACCAATGAAAGCACACAAATGCAGGCAAGGACC
>NW_021621078.1:7849357-7876171 GCF_004785775.1 Grammomys surdaster
CAATGAAAGCACACAAATGCAGGCAAGGACCAATGAAAGCACACAAAGGGGCCAGCAGTAAATGGAAGCCATCTCCTTCTTACTCCCTGGAGAGCATTCCTAAATCTTTGAAAATGAAGATCTGCATGAAGGAACTTTCTAGTGTCAGGGGTGTTATGGTTCTGACCTCTAAAGAACTATCTAGGGTATGTCATTCCCTATGGCCTCAAAAGAAGACGTCATAAAAGCTGTGTCTGGTGACTCACACCTGTAATACCAGTACTTTAAGGTAGGTAGGATTGCCACAAATCTGAAGCCAGCCTGGACTACAAAGTGAGTTCCAGGTCAGCCTAGGTTATAAAGCAAAACCTTGTTTCAATAACCAAAGGTGTCCATAGATTGGATGGATGACTATAAGACACCAAAGCTTGCCAATGATCTCAAGCACGGTATTTACTTCGAGTACCCAGGCAGCTAGTTATAGGAAAAAACTAGAAAAAAGAAAAAGTAAAACTCTGAATCCACCTTTCTAATGCTCAGATCTTAAGGCTGAAAAATGGAGCTATCCCCAGTGTTAGTCACACCAGGTTTGCTCTGCTGAACTTAGTCCTTATACGACCATGCCTTGGGGTCAGGCCCAAGGACAGCAACTGTTGTTTGACACTTAAACTTGCATTCCGGAGACAGTCAGCTGCTGATCATGATGAGGGGCAAGGGAGGGAGAGGAGTGGAAAAGAGAGGAGGGAAAGTGATGGGAGGGGGAGGTGAGGAAGGGAGAACACAAGAACAAGGGAACCTAAATCCTGACCACACTGACATATTCACAAGAGTGAATGTCTTAAGCTAGAAAAACTTCCTTACTGGGAAGGCAAATTCAATATAGTAATGGGTCAGATTTGTTGCTCTTTTTTTTTTTCCCCTGTGAAGTCTGAATAAATGAAGCAAGTAGGATTCCTGTGTCCCAACCCCTTCTAGTTCTACTGGAGATGGCTTGGACCACATGTCCACTACAGATTGAGCCCTTGTCCAAAGATGGGAACACAGAGTTAGCAATAGACCAACATTCAAAGCTCCAACATTCAAAGGGGAAACAGGCTCAGCACTTCAAGCTAATGAAGCCCAGTATTTCCTGTATAAGCTCTGCATTTCCAAAGCCAAACAAAAGCCAAAGGGAGGAGGTGAGAAGGATGAGGGGAGAAGAGCTACAGAGGGATTAACAACCTGACAGCCCAGGATGGGTGGACCAGAGCTAAGGACCTATGGATGTGGGCTGAGGTGACCCAGAAAGACTTAAGCTCCAGGGACAGATAGCCTGCTTCCCTGTCCCTGACAGAAGAAAAGACTACTCAGGGGCCCTTCACACATCAGAAGCAGTGGTGTAGATACTTAGAAAGTTGTGTCTTTTCCTAGCTATTTCCCCCTCAGATTGCAAATTGCCTTGCCCGTATTACAGATTAATAGCCTAAAAATTTGAGACTGTACATGCTAACTCTTCAGGGATCACTGCTGGGAAACAGCTGCCCCTGGCCAGCAGGTCTGTTAGCTCTTTTGTTAGGCTCCAGCTGCCCAACTCAGGGTTCAACCCTGCTCATGAGACTTCCAGTCTGGAACACATTTTGGAAACCTAGGAAGGCTCACAGGAAGTATGTGAGCTGTCTGATGCTGGGAGCACTGTCCACACAGTTACCAAGTTAGAGCTAGGGAGGAACCAGAGAAAGCAGGAGTCCAGGGGTGCCTCTTGGGGTGAGGTACAAGGAAACAATTTAGAAGGAAAGTAGGCGAAGAGTCAAGACTACACAGCCCACACAGAGAGCTCAGTAACTACTGACCAGAAATCTCTGCTGCAGCCTTCCCTCTGAGGGTCACCCATGAGTCTAGGAGATATACATGCCTGGCAGCCAACCCAGACAAAGTCCTCTCCTCATCCTCTAGCAGCAGTCAAGGTGTCCATACTTGTAGGGAAAATTTTAAAAAGGCCGCCAAAGCGGCGCAAGCTTGCACCGCCGTGGCGGGTCCCACATCAGGGAGGAGGATTCTTATGGTTCCAGCGGCCTGAGGGCCTTGGTGGCGGCAGGCCCCAGTAACACGAGGAAGTCCTTGGTTCCAAAAAGATTTATTGTCATGACGGATAATAGATGGATCTAGGCGTATCCCCCCAAAACTCAGGGCAGTCCCGAGTTATATAGGGAGGGAGAAAGAGGGAGGATTGGGGGAGGATCTGGGGGAGGAATGTTTAATTTGCTCTGCCCTCTGGCCTTCATTAGTATGCAAATCTCTAGGGCCTGAGGCCTATAGCCTGGCCTATGTGACTCTATGGAAATGTGACTGTTTTCAGGATCCTAGATGATGGGAGGGACTGAACTCTTGCCGGTTCTCACGCAGAATTCCACGGAGAATCTCGGGGTTCTAAGTACCTGCTCAACCATGACCCAGGATACCATTATCCAGTCCCACACATACTCTACTTTCTAGTGTTTGCTTTTACCAGAGAAGAGCCCTGGGCATGAATGATGAAATACTAGGTACCTATGCTTGTTCCAAAACACAAATCATACAGCTACATAGCCCCCAGAGCCTAAAGCGGCTTTCACTGCATACACCTATGGGAAGAGAAAAATCAGAGACTGAGTGGTGGGTGGATCAGAGAGAAAATCAATGAAATGAAGAAAGATCCAGAGGTAGTGGGGAAGAAAAAAGAAAGAAGAAGAGGGGGTCAAGAGAGAGAATTAATAGATATGATGCCTACATGCAAATACTACTGTGCTAATATGAAATGAAAGAATGAGAGATCGAGGGTCAAGTCTTCTTTGTAGCAGGCTGTGGTGTCATTGATTTAGGCTTTGTGGGCTGTACAGTCTCTGTGGCAAACACTCGGCTCTGTTGGCTCTGTTGCTGTTATACAGAAAAGCACCCATAGACCAAAAATAAACAAGCCTGGCTGTGCTCTCATACAACATCACTGAAATCTGACTTGTATGTAATTTTCCTAAGTTCGAATTAGTATTCTTGTGATTTTTTTTTCAAACCATTTAAAATGTATATCATTCTTGGGTGGTGGGACAGTTTGTCTCCTTAATAAAGGGAGACAAAAAAAGGCAGGTAGAAACAAGCTGGGACAAGCAGAGACAGACAGGAAGACACAGACAAATCCTCATACAAAGAATTCTCATCCAACAGAGACATTTATACACACAAAAACAATCAAATCGACAAATACATCATATCAATGTATAAATTAGGCAAGGGCATGGGCTTTCAAGAACATATTTAGGTATTGGAAAGATGATGGCTTAGTGGCTAAGCACTTACTGTTTGTGCAGAAGACATGGGTTCAATTTTCAATGTCCCACATGGCAGTTCACAACTGTCCACAATTACAACTCTAGGAGATCCAATCCCCTCTTTAACCTGTATGAGTACCAAGCATACATGTGGTGCATGCATAGATATACATGTGAGCAAAAACACTGACACACACAAAAAATTAACAAATGAATGAATAAATAAATCCAAAAAGGAAAAACACAAAAGGTATTGTCATAGATCCAGACAGCAGAATAGACCACTATGGGGATAGATGTATGAACCCAAACACAAACCTAAGGATACAAAACCCACAGATACAAATGGGCAGAGGCTCAGACAAAAATGTATCATGCAGATATAACTCATACAGCCACAGACTGATACAGACACACACATAGGCAGTCACTGACAGGCATATTGAATTGCCCTTAGACAGACAATCACACAGAAATAAAAACATACAGAACTTTATACTTGGTGCAGATAAACACTAAGACGCACAGATCCACAGACACACGAGAACAAATAGTACTCTGACTGGCAGAACTAATAGACCGAATTCAAACATAGACAAAGAAAGAACACACCTGGCTATACAAAACACTGGCTATAACTTATGACAATGAATCATACACATTAAAATTGTTATAATGGCAAATTCCATTATGTTTTACTATTATTCTGAAACAACAATAAAACCTACAAAATCGCTGCCCTAAAAATACACAGATCCATATAGACCACCTATGCAAAAATCACATATGCTCAGATTAATACACCTCACCTCAACAGATACCCCAAGACATACTACACAGAGGACAAGGTGAGAAGAGAGGGAATGAGTGAACAGAAAAGGGAGAGAGATATGTACCCACTCATCCCCAGCACACATTACATGTCACAAGCAAAGATGAAAAACACTGAGTACAGAAGGTAACAAACAGAAGTGAGATCAGTTAACAAAGAAAAACTGAAGTGTAGACAGAGAGGTGAAGTCTCACACACTTCCGCAGTATGAACATCAACAAAATGAACAGGATGAAGTGAGGTGAGAAAGTAAAACCAAGGACAAACAACAAGACACAGCTGTAAAGCAAGAGAAAAGGGGAGAGGCCAAGGTAAA
The DNA here is from genome assembly GCF_004785775.1 of Grammomys surdaster. Taxonomy (NCBI): domain Eukaryota; kingdom Metazoa; phylum Chordata; class Mammalia; order Rodentia; family Muridae; genus Grammomys; species Grammomys surdaster. The sequence continues at coordinate 7,853,766 of NW_021621078.1, forward strand.
GGAAAGGACTAGACAACAGGCCAAAATAACGTATAACATCAGGGACAAGACAGGCGATAAGGGAATGGAAAAATCAAGCTTCAAATGAGGATAAACGAAGGAAGCTAAAATGGTTTAAAGGCAGCAGACAATAACTTGAGACTAGCCATGGAGGGGTGTGTGGTGGTGGGAGGGGGGTAGGAACACTATGAACCACTTCCACAGTGTGGAAGAATAGGTAAGATAACTTACTGCAAGGGCAGATCCAAAGATGTGGGTGGAGGATTCCAGGTGTCTGGGTAGCCAAGCATCCAATCTGACCAGACTTTCACACTGGGAAGCAGCTCCTTCAGGTCCGGGACAAAGGAAGATACCTTGATGTCATCTTGGTCCTCTTGGTCCTCAAGAGAGGACAGCTGAGCTGCAAAGGCAACAGATGAGAACTGGGCCTATGTGTGCTGAGTGAAACCTAGCATGCTAGGATAGCAGCAAACTCTTAGCACAGGGAGAGTAAAGTAAGTTCATAGGAAAGTAGGACTCAAAAGTGAGGACATGCACCAGCACCTCTGGGGACAAAGAGAGAACCAATAAGCTGGCTTTCTCCTGGAGACACATGCTTCTGCTTCACCTGGGGCCCAGCATAAGTCTCCACTCTGGCCTCCAGCACACTGTTTTAGAATCCTTTTAGCACAGCGCCAAGATGTCATCAGAGTTTCTGCCACAACTGCAAAACTTGAACTTAATCAGAAGGAAACATCAGAAAAACCCAAATTGTGGAACCTTCTACAAAATAAATGGCTTGTATTTCAATAATGTCAAGGTTATGAAGGACAAATGGAGATAGGTTGAAGGATACTAAAGAGATACAGCATTTAAATGCAGTGTGTGATCCTGCATTAGAACCTAGGGCAGAACCCCCCACCCCTCACCCTACATCCCAAAGAATATTGTCAGAGTTGGGCATGGTAGCACATACCTGTGATTCCAGTATTCAGGAGGCTGAGCCAGGAAAATTTTGAGCTTGAAGTCAGACTGGGCTACAGAGTGACTTTAAATGCCTCTTTCTTAACAAAGAACATTATCGGGAAAATAAGTACAAACTGAATACCGTCTATATACTCAATAATAGTACTATATCAACACTGATTTTCTAGGTTTGTTTTTTAAATTGATTTTATTTTTAATTATGTGTACTTGTGTGTATCTATATGTGGGCATCTACACATGAGTGCAGGTGCCCTTGGAAGCCAGAAAGACATCTGGATGCCCTGGAGATGGAGTTACAGGCAGTTATGAGCAATGTGAGTGCTGGGAACAAAACTTAGGTGCTCTGTGAGAGTAATATGTGCTCTTAGCCACTGAGCCATTGCTCTAGCCCAGATTCCCTTCCTTTGGCAACTGTCCTTATTTGTTTATTTTTATGCTAAGGATATAACTTAGGGCTTGTAAATGCTAGGCAAGTACTCTACCACTGAATACATCCTTAGCCCCCAGATTCTGGTAATTGTTAAGATATTGTCCTTAGTGTGAAGAAATACAAAGTCAAGTATTTAGAGCCAAAGGGCCATCATGCTTGCAGCTTAAGATCCAATGGTTCTGAACAAAAACAATAAGCACACACGTGCATGTTTAAAGACATGCTAACATATTAACTACCTGGGAGTCTAGAAAAAGCATATATAAAAGTGCTTTGAATTATCCACTTAAATTTTATTATTACTCTGTGTGTGTGTGTGTGTGTCTGTGATCTACTAAGCCATATTGCTGGCCCTATTTTTGTTTTTTTGAGGGTATCATGTAGTCCAATCTGATCTCGAACTCCCTCTCTATATAGCCAAGAGTGACCAGGAATTCTTAAGAATTCCTGAGTCACTGGGTTTATGGTCATAAGCCACTGAACTCAACTACTTTGTAAATGTGAAATTGTTTCAAAATAAATTGTTCCTACCCTTGAATAAAAGGCAACTCTAGAAGCATTTACAACACTGGTGTTATGGGACACTAGAAGGAAAAGTCTTGCTGCTTGCCAATACTGATACAGAAACCAAGACGAAGGTCTGATCTTACTCCTACCTCTCTTGGCTACAATGGTCTAAGGTAGAATTCAGGGTAAAATATAAAGGATCTGGCACAGTACCTCAAGGCAAGGCTAGGAGCACCTGCTTCGTTCAGTGAGCTCAAGACAGCTAGCCCATGGTGGGTATAGCAGCTACCACATACCAAAAAGACAGAAATACAAAAGCATAAAAACATAAAATTATGAAAACATAAAGAAACTTGTTCAATCTCTTGCACTGGGGAGATAGAAAAACAAAAGGGAAGACCCATTACGTAGTCTTCAGATCTTTTTATTTGTTTTTATATGTAATGTGTGTAGGTGTTTTTCCTGCATATATGTCTATGTGCCACTTGCATTCTTGGTCCTCAGAGGACAGAAGACAGTATCATATCTCCTGCAATTCAAGTTACTGATGGTTTTTAGCTAATATGTGGGTGTTGGGAATCAAATCTGGGTCCTCTGAAAGAGCAGCCAGTGTTCTTAACCACTGAGCCATTTCTCCAGTCCCCCTTTGGGTCTTTTTAAAGATAAAATAATAATAATAATAATAATAATAATAATAATAATAAAAGGCCAGGTGTGGTGGTGCATGCCTTTAATTCTAGCGCTGGGGAAGCAGACGCAGACAGATCTGTGAGTTTGAGGCCATCCTGGTCTATATAGAGAGTTCCAGGTCAACAAGGATTACACATTAAGAGAGACCCTGCTTATAAATGAATGAATGAAAACAAAGCCAATAAACAAACAAATATCTCACATAATAGGCAGGATGAAATTCCTAACTATTAAAGTAATAAAGGGAAGGAAGAGAGCCATAGAGAAGAAAGAGGGCCTAAGAGGCCATCAGATTACAGGCATAAATGGGCTGGCTAATGTAACAAAAGGGAGAAGAACATGCTGGAAGGACGAAGACCAGAGAGCTGGGAGAAGACTGAGCACCAGCACTCTACAGTTCATTTGGAGAGGGCTGGGCAACCGGAAAACCCAGTGGTCAGGGGCTCTCCTGCTTACCTTTGGCAGAGTCCTTAAGTAAGCATGTGCAGCGCTGGACCAGTAGAGAAAACATTGCCAAGCCCAAGGATGCAGCTTGTTCCTGGATCACAGAACGACACTCCTCTGAGAAGCAGTCTGCAAAGAAGCAAAGGAAGCTCCATCACATCCTACGAACCAAGTGCCACTCTGCTGTCCTGTGGAGGGGCTCCTTGACCACAGTGCTCAGCTTTCTTTTCTCTCTAAAATGACAGGTTGCGGCAGTAAGTTCTCTTGAAGTAGATTTATATGACTTTGTATTATATATGGAGCACTTAACAGCATGCCCTGCACACAGAAGAGTGCCTAATAAACACACAAGATCCCCATGTAAGTCTTTTAAATTTTTTTCTTATTTTTTTTGGTTTTTTGAGACAGGGTTTCTCTGTGTAGTTCTGGCTGTCCTGGAACTCACTCTGTAGACCAGGCTGGCCTCGGACTCAGAAATCCGCCTGTCTCTGCCTCCCAAGTGCTGGGATTAAAGGCGTGCGCCACCACTGCCCGGCTCTTTTTCTTATTTTTAATTAAAAAAATGCACCATTCATTACATAAACTTAAAAATTAACACAATTCAATTTTAGGCTCTTCGTGGTGTGTGTGTGTGTGTGTGTGTATAATTTAGTTTTATATACAATGGTGTGATAGTGTCAAATACCTCAGAACTGGACAGTTATAGACAGCTGTGAACTGCCATGTGGGTGCTGGGAAGTGAACTCAGGTCCTTGGGAAGAGCAGCCAGTGCTCTTAACCACTGAGCTACCTCTCCAACACTTGGGTTCTTCTTGAGTACACAATGTGAGAAATTTCTAACAGAGTGTATGTAAGAAGGAAATACCACAAAGACGCTTTCTTTTCTAGAATGCTCAAGGTTAGATCACTGAAAAAGGTGAAATCTTATATAACTAACTCAATTGTATCCTATTTTAAATTTTATTTTTAAAAATATTTTAATTCATTGATAATCGTATACATGTACATAATGTAGTCTGAGTAGATTCACTCTTTACCTCTTTTACCCCTCACCAGCCCCTCTGAACCCCTTGTAGTTCCCAACAAGTCCCCCTCTTATTTTCATATCTTTTATTTTTAATTTTTCTTTGCTTTAAAGATTTCTTAATTTTTATTTTATGTGTGTGCCACTTGCATGTAAATATGTAGACAACGTGCATGACTAAGGCTTGGGGATGCCGGACAGGGAGTCAGGCCCTCTGAGAGTTATGGACACTGTGAGCCTCCGCGTAGATGCTGGGACCCCAAACCAAGACTCTAGCCCCTTTCATTTCTTTAAAAAACATTATTCTTTGGTAACTTCATATATGAATGTATTTAGAACATATGTACCTCCCCACTCTACCCTTTTTTTTTTCAGTGACACACCAAGATTAGTTAAAGTTGCTAGTATGGACACGGGTGTAGGTTACTATTTAGTGGAGTACAAACAATTCACCATAAGCTATACCACTGATGAAAACTGATTCCTTCTCCACCTGCATAAATTCTTCATCACATCACTTTCCTAAGCCCCATTACCTCAAAGTGCACAAAATAAACAGGAGCTATAGAGTCTCTGCTTTAGTTAGCTGTTAATAATGTAAAGCTATAGTACCAAAACCTTATCTCATTAGCAGGAACACAATCAACAACAGATTCACAACTCATCTTCTTAGATCACCAGCTTTGGTTTCGGCCCTAGGCCGTCTATATTCCTCATCCTAAGACAGCACACATGAGACACAAAACCACATTAACTTATTTTTGCTGAATATATTACTTTTGTAGAAAACAATGCTTATTACGTAATGTACCAGATCAGTGTTAGCCTCGCTGCCCCTGCTACCCAGGGTTAAAAATGTCAATCTGACTTCTAATGCCAGCACCCTGGTTTCTCACTATTACAAACTGGCTTTAAGTCCCTCCTAGTTTTAGATAACTGAGAGGAACCACTCTGTTGATGGGCAGAGTAAATCTTTGGTGAGACCTTCATAATACTCCCACATCCCTACCTTTACCTACATACTATCAGTGATCTTTTCAACTGCCATTTCATCCAGTTTTGAGGGCAATAACAACATGCCAGAAGCCAGAAGTCCAGTTTCAGCCTCAGACAGGGAGACACCCAACACACACAGGATGGGGCCTAAACTCACCAGCTTTGGCAAGTAGCTAATCTGATAATCTCCTCAGTAATACGGGGAAACTCAGTCTCCAAGTGTTAAAAGGATAATTATCCACACATTTGATCTCTGCTCTGCCTGCACTTTGACCTGTCAGCTTACTAGTTTGCCAAGGACCTAAACAAGTTACTCCAGGAGATACTACACAACCACAGCTATTCCTAAATTTTCACCACAGGAGCAAGAATGACTGGAGAACACAATGCCTACCCCAAAGCACTTTCAAAGTTCTTGATGTGAGAAGCCAGCTGCTGCTCAGAAGGGCTCAACATATGAATAGCATAAGGGAGCAATCCTTCAATTGTGGTTTTTCCATCATCCTTCCAGATGCCCAATGGTCCCAATGTCACCCTTTACAACACAACTGTAGCAGGCAGTAAGGAAGTGGTAACAATCCATGAGATTAGAATAAATTATCACTCCCAGTCTTATGCTAAGATAAACCTCTGTTTAAAGAGATAGGAAACAAGAGAGTAGGTTAGATGGCTCAGTGGGTAGGGGAACTTGCCACTAAGCCTTACAACTTCAGTTACATTCCTGAAATCCACATAGTGGAAAGAGGGAACTGAGTGTGAAAAGTTGTTCTCTGGCTCCAATATCTGCAATATAGTATGTGCACCCACGGGCTTGTGCGTGCGAAGACGCACATACACACGCACACAAACCCATGATAATTTTTTCAAAAAAGAGACAAAACAACCATCTAAGCATCAAGAGGAGGAAGAATATGAGCAGAGAGAGGAAGACCTGTAACTCATCCCAAGAAAAGCTGCAGTGTCTCCCTGCTCCCTAAGCCACAGCCAGCAGCACTGGTAATCCCATTCTATCTCAGTATGGGTTCCTGCAGGCCATTACCAGCAGTGTGCCTTTACTAAGCAACAAAACTCAAAGTGAAGGAATAAGGCCAGGACAGAGGAAGATGGGAAGATGAGTAGAGGCCACATTCTGGTAGCTGAAACACTTCATCAAATTAACATCCACTGATCAACTGGACATCTTAGGCAGAAGTCACCTGCAAATGCTACAGAGATGGAGGAAGAAGTCTTTGTTCCACAAAACTGGGTATAATTCATTTCCATAGCAACAGAACTGCCAGAGGGAGACGACTTTCTCCAAGCTCATCTTAAGTTTTATGATAAACAGCTACATTATTTCTCAGAGTTCAGGGTGGGAGCTAGGACTCAAGAAGAATGAATTGCTTAAAAAGCAACGGTATCTGTGGCTTCTCAAGAGTCTGGGTTGGATACTGCTACCAGGTATGGAACCTCGATAAAAACAGGTACCTCTGGTGTAGAACTGGACAACAGCCTGAAGGCAGTTTTGCAACTACCTTGCATGGTTATTTTAACCTCTCTATCACCATGCTCTCTTAGGCAAAGGCTCCAGAGCACACTGCCTGGTTGTGTGGGTGGTCTAGCTGGAGAAAAGGCATAAATGAGGGGTCTTTTCCCCTGACTAAGCAGGTAGACATATCCCAAGCTATCCAAGAATCCCTAGACTGACCTTGCTATCTGGCAACCCTTAACAAAAGGCCTGTGTCCATGGCTTGGTCATATGACAAGCACATACTGAACATCTTTGATATGCTAAATTCAGTAGAGAACATAGCTATAAATAACTGTGGTTTTTGTAACTAAAGAATCTTTTAGTAGGTTGAATAAAATTACCATTTACCCAAGTAACTATGATAACCATTGACTCCATACATTTCAAGTGAAAAAAATGTATTGAGTATGTAGTATATTCAGGATGTTCTTGGTCTCATGCAGGCTTCTACTGAGCTAGAAATGTCAAGATACCACTCCCTGAGAGTATTCACTTATGAAAGTGGGTAGGAAAATAACATCTAGAGAGTCCAGAGCCCACCTACTTTAGGACTAGATTTAGGAACCTGGGTCTAGTCTAATGAATATGTATGTATGTATGTATGTATGTATGTATGTATGTATGTATGTATGTGTGTGTGTGTGTGTATGTGTGTATGTATGTATGTATGAATATCTGAAGTTGAGCTGGCTCAGACCAGCAAGTGATGTGGGTGGGGAGGAAAAGGCATTGTTTGCCTTGATATTTGCATGGTTCCTCTGGCTTTGTGTCAGGTAGCAGAGGCTGACATGAGCTGAGGAACTCATTAACATTGTGAAATAGCCTTTCCCCTTCTTTCCAAAAGCAGGCTTTCTTAAGGATTTAGGGGGATGGTTTTGGCTAGGGATGTCAGCCGGAAATATTTCTTACCAAGAAAGTCTGCTGAGGTCTAAAATTGGTTTTGCTCCCTCCTACAAGTGGGCAAGTGACCATACTTCCCAGTGTTCCTGTGGCCAAATACCTGCTCAGGCACAAATGTTCTTCTTGCTCCTATGTAACAGGGAGACTTTCTCATTTTTTTTGAGAACATATTCATGGAAAACATAAACCAACTGTCGTCAAAGTTGTATGAAATCAGGAAATGGGGCGGCCGGGAGAAGGCTGCCATGTGGCCGGATGTTATGTATTTCTAATTAGTGCTATACATCTTTCAACAGCAAGTGTCCTTCTGCTGGAAACACAACACACTGCCCTTGTTATTGTAACTGTCAGAGAAGTGCTTAAACAGATAATCTCCAGGAAAAGTGATAAACACGTCCCCTCTCCCACCAGTGTGTGTGTGTGTGCAACGGTGCTGCCAAAGCAAAGCTGTGCCTGATGGCTCCAGGATGGCAAAGCATCCTCTTGCAGGAAATGGGAGTGAGGCAGGAGAGGTGGGGAGGGAATAGGAGGGAAGCAGAATAGAGGCAGGCCCACCTGCTTGGACCTGTAAGCCCAGCCAAGAGACAGTGACTCAGAATCACTGGTTTTGATCAACTCCTGGGAGAAGGTATCAAGTCTTTGTAAGGGAGAGATTTGGAGAAAACCCTAGTAGTTGGATGGGGTTTGGCTGGTCATAGAAAAACCCTGCCAACAGTGAAACCAGCAGAATTCTCTTAGTACACATAGCCAGTTCTTGGCAAGAGGATGGGAACAGTAATGAAAGACTGTCTCAGGGTGAGTGATATGTAAGTCGGCTACCCTAAAAGCAGTGGGAAGGAGTCAGAGGACACTGGATTCACCACCCATTCTATCACAGACAAGCAACTATCTCATTGGCTGCATTACTAATAACTAAAGACAAAATGCAGCCAACCACTTCTTCACGGATTCCCCCCATCTACTCTCAGAGAAAATGAATGGTTAGCCACCTCCAAACTAGCACCACCCAGAGGCAATTTGTTGGCTCTTTTGTATCTTTGAGATATGAGGCTGTTTCTCTCATGAGTCAGTCACCAGTTAGATGCAGGGCTGGCATAGTTCCTGTGCAGCCCACCCAAACCTCCCTGTCTATAGGAAGTGGGCAGCGAGAGCGTCTCTCTGCTGTTGCTTGAGCTGCAGAGTTACCTGTGACAGTGTCTGGCTAAAGGGGAGGTAGAAGGAGGCAGTAAGATCTCAGATCAAAAAAAAGCAGAGATGCTCTTGCCCTTGGGCATTTTTTATTTCCTAAGTATGCAATGAGTGAGTCAGAAGAATGGCACACTGACAGACTCAAGCAACATACTATGCACAATGGTGGAGGAGTTCGATTAACGGAGTCTAAGGCAAGCTGTGACACGTCCCGTAAACAGGGTACAGTCAAGAGGTCAGACAGAGGGACACGGAAAATGTCCTTCTGATGAGCTTTCATCGAAACACCTGATGCTTCAGTTGGGTCTTCCAAGATTATAAAACTGTCTCAGGCAGTGTGTCTTCTTCATCTTCTTTTTTGTAAAAGTTCTTTTCAAAGTAGTAGCTGTAGGGAAAAGAGCATTTAAACTTCCTATCAAAATGACCTCTCCCATTATTTGAAAAAATACTTTATCTAGGTGTGCAATCGGAGGAAACAAATTTAAACAGGATTCTGCCCACGGGAAAGTGATAATCTAATGAGGAAGACAACTCATAGGGGAGCAGGGAAATAGACACCTTTTGTTTCTGAAAAGAAATATTTTAATCTACTATCTATCAAAAATTTGATGGAAGAGACCATTCCTAGGTTGAACTGTAAGATATGAACAATGAAAGAAATGGCTGACACAGAAAGGACTGTGTACATTACACCGGGGATGCAGGTTAGAGTGCACAAAACACTCAATGAAGTCTGCCTACATCATAACAAGAGCCAAAAAATACAGAGCCTGCAATGCTGAAAGAGACTTGACCCCAACAGACAGAAAGAGAGTACTCACTTAAGATTCATGAATGAAGCTACATTGGCTATTTTGTGAAGATTGATCTAGTTAAGGGTGAAAGTATACCGGCTCAGGAGAGGACTACTTGCCAAGTGTCTAAGTAAGGCCCTGGGTTCAATCCCAGACATAGTCATACTCACATCATTAACCTAGGAACAACAGAATAGGTTAGGGAAGCCAGAAAAGGGTAACGGGGGAGGGGAGCAGTTAGAAAAAGCTAACAGAGTACTAATGCCTTTGAATTAAGAGAAAGTATATCATTATGCGGGTAGAGCATAATAGAACATGATTATAATGCCAGCACTTGGGAGATTAAAGCAATGAGATCAGTAATTTCAGGTAAATTTCTGCTACATGAGCCAACCCAGGATCAAAAACTCCAAGAGACACTGTCTCTACAAACACCAATAAAGAAAACTTATATAAAGAACATTTCATAACCCTTATAACAACACCAAATAAGTGACATATGCAAGTGTGACAAGTCCTCTAGGAGGTGGGAGAAAGTGGAAACAAAATGATGTGGGGAGGCCAAGAAAGGGTGACTACTGGGACAAGGGACTGTCTTCTAGTTCTAGAAGGTCTGGACTACTCAAGAAAGATAACCCCCATCAAAGGAGATGCAGGAAAGGGGCAGAAACCCAGGACTGCAAAACACCTGGAGACAGGGAAGTAGTGTGTCTCAAGAAGTCCCCAGCCACCACCTCCCTGCCAAACACACATATTTGGCTTTAGGCCAAATCCTGTCTTCCCAGAACAAAGACACTTCAGGGGGTCAGAAATACTTGGGGAAGAGTTGCTGGAGTAGGCCTGGGAAGTCTGAACTGGCTATCCCTGTGGAAGCTATTAGATATTCAGCACTTCATTTGTTTCCAATTCTTGGAGGAGTACAGCTCTAGGCTGTGGGGTGAGAGGTTCCTCTCTGACGTAATCAGGAAGCAGCTGCAAAATTAAGGAATCCCTCATGACATCATAAAAAGGGTCGATGGTTTACTGGGGAAAGTATAAAAATTAATGACATATCCCCTCATGACTCTTTTCTCCTAGGTCCCCATATAGCCCCTTACCCTCACACATGCTCTATCAACAACACAGAAGCTGCTCAATGCACGTAATACAAAAGGGCAAAAAAACCCTGAAGACAATGTTCTCTGATGCACTGTTTCCCATGGATTTGGAACATTAACAGGCAATACCTTACCCTAGTATTTTATGTATGTGGCATGTTTCACCAATGAGATTATAAGCTCCTTGAGGACAAAGCTACATTAATTATTAACTATTACACCCTTGACAATCAGAACCATAAGGAAGCTCAAGAATTGTACTGTTCATCTCAAGTGGATACATGCCTGTCTCACCTGTGGGCTTACCTATGCACAGCAGGATTCTACCACAGCTATGTGTGATGTCTATGACATATAAGGTCTGGTGTCACAACTTCTAAGACATGGTGAGATCTAAGTTTGACATCTAAAGAAATGGGTCCAAATGACATGTCTACAGACACAAAGCTAGTGACACCAGAGCTGGGACTTCAAACCAAGTTTGTCTTGTTGCCCACACTGCTTCCATATTTGCGTTTCTTTTCTTCTTTTTTTCTTTTGTTTTTTCAAGTCAGTGTTTCTCTGGGTAGTCCTGGCTGTCCTCCAATTCAGAGATCTGCCTGCCTCTGCCTCCTGAATGCTGAGATTAAAGTGTCACCACCATCTAGCTCTATATCTGTTTTTTTTTCCCCCTCAAGACAAGGTTTCTCTGTATAGTCTTGGCTGTCCCTGGAATTCACTGTGTAGACCAAGCTGGCCTCAAACTCAGAAGTCCACCTGCCTCTGCCTCCCAAGAGCTGGGATTACAGGCGTGCGCCACCACTACCCAGCTCTGTATCTGTTTTTTAAAGGCCTATGATTCAAACTCCCCACTTCAGCTGTGTTTCTCTCCTTACCTTGTATACAAAAACCCCAGACCACTCCAACTACAGTTCTATATAAAAGCCCTAAGGCGTGGAAATTTAAAGACAATGCCATTTATAATAAAATAAAATGTAATTCCAATGAAATGTGTGCAGTCTTTAGGCCAAAAGCCACAAAGTGGCCAGGCAGTGATGGTGCACGCCTTTAATCCCGGCTCTTGGGAGGCAGAGGAAGTCGGACTTCTGAGTTCGAGGCCAGCCTGGTCTACAGAGTGAGTTCCAGGACAGCCAGGACTACACAGAGAAACCCTGTCTCGAAAAACAACAACAACAACAACAAAAAACAGAATTTATTTTTTAAGATTTGCTTAGTTAATAAACATAGGTTTTCTGCATGCATGTATATCTGTGCACTATGTTCTTGCCAGATGCCTGGAGGCTTGAAGAGTCTCCTACTCTGGAAGAACAGTAAGTGCTCTTAAGCATGGAGCCATTCTCCAGCTTGTCTTTTTCTCCTTCTCTTCTTCTTTTTTTTCTTCCTCCTCCTCTTTTTAAAAAAATAAAAAATAAATAAGGTCTCATTATACAGTTCTGACTGGCCAGAAACTTATACAGTCCTACTGCCTCTGCCTCCTAAGTGCTGAGATTAAAGGTATGGGCCACCACGACTGGTAGAAAGTCTTTCAAGAAATGGTGTTAAACCAATTAAATATGCATATATATTGCCCCACCCAAAGAGGCTTAACATAATTTTATATGTCGCACAAAAATACCTCAAGACTTCCGTGGACTAAGTGAAAAAACCTAAAACCTTGCCTCTCCCACTTGAGTGCTGGGATTAAAGGCAGATTTCTAAAACTTTAATGTTAAAGATCCAATCTAGAAGAGGAACAGCTGATAGACTTGGCATATAAAAGTAAAATTCTTGCCAGACATGGTGGCACAAGCCTTTAGTCCCAGCACTTGGGAGGCGGAAGCATGTGGATCTCTGAGTTCTAGGACAACTTGGGCTACACAGAGAAACCTTGTCTCAAAAAATTATAACTTACTGACTGACTAACTAACTAGGTTAAGAGGACTTGCTGCTTTTGCTGGGAACCCATGTTTGGTTTACAGCATCAATGTGGCAGTTCACAACAGTCTATAACTCAGTTTCAGGGGATGTGACAACCTCTTCTGGCTTCTTTGGGCACCAGGCACATACATACTACATAGACAAATATACAAACATGAAACGTTCATATACATAAAAATAAATAAAAAAGAGAAGGAAGAGGAAGAAAAGGAGGAGAAAGAGGAGGAGGAGGAAGAGGAGGAGGAGGAGGAGGAGGAGGAGGAGGAGGAGGAGGAGGACTACTACTATGGTGCTGGAGGGGTAGCTCAGTGATTAAGAGCACTTTCTGAATTTCCAGAAGATCCTGGCTCAGTTTCCAGCTCTCACATGGCAGCTTACAACTGTCAGTGACTCCAATTCCATGGGATCTGATGCCCTCTTCTCCACAAGATTCTCCATGTATGTGGGGTGCATAAGCTTACACAACCATACACATACATATAAAAATAAAAGGTACACAAGAAATGAAGCCTTTTGCTCTACAAAAAGCCCTATGAAGAAAATGAAATGGCAAGTTATAGAGAAAGATTAGGAATTTACAAACTATATCATCTATCAAACACCTACAAACTAGGAAGTACCTGGGCTATAAAGAACTTATAAAACATAACAAGAAAACAGTGCATTTATAAAATGAACAAGTTACATGAGTAGGCACTGCCTACTAAATAAGCACATGAAAACATGTTCAATCTTGGACATTAGGGAAATGAAAACAAAAACAATGAGATATTACATCTATTGAAATGGTTCGAATAATAAAGAGAATAATACCACCAAACTGTTAAATGCTGAGAATATCTTATGGATAAGAATGTAAAAGAAATCATGCTACTATTCTCAAAAATGGTTGGGCAATTTCTTCTAAAATGGTCCTTAGGATATAATACCTAGTGATTCAACTCCTGGGCTTTACCTAGAGAAATGAAAACTTGTATACAAATGTTTATAACACGTTTTATTCATAACAGCCTAACTGGAAATAACCCAAATGTTTCTGTACAGGTGAAGAGTTCAAGAAACTGTGTAACATTCATGCCTCCAAATACGCTTAGCAATAAAAAGAAATAAGCAAATGATATATGCAGTGTGATGGGCAGACCTTCAGGAAATCAAGCTGAGTGATAGATCCAGCTTGAAAAGGTTACACACTACAGCTGAGTGTGAGGTGGCACATGCCTGCAATCCCAGCACCTAGGAAGTGAAGGCAGGAAGAGTAAAAGTTCAATATCATCCTCAGACACAGGAAGCTCAAGGCCAGCCTATGCTACCAACGGTCTTGCCTTAAAAAAGAAAAATTAAGATGGCTATACATTATGTAATTCAATTTATATACTATTAAAATAATGTAATTATTGGGATGAAAAACAGATTCCTGGTTGTAAAGAGTTAATATTTAGGGGCAGAAGAAAGAGGAAAATTCTAAACAAAAACAATGAAGGAGGCCTTATAATTATAGAACAGTTTTGCACATTAGCTTTGGAGTAGTTCATGAAACTATAATTGTGATAAACTATAGAAAACTATACACACATATACTCATGTGCCTGTATGCACATAAACACACATGAGTGGAAACTCAGGTGCAAGCTAGGTAAAAGTTGCAGACTGTGCTGGGCAGTGGTGGTGTGCGCCTTTAATCCCAGCACTTGGGAGGCAGAGGCAGGTGGATTTCTGAGTTCGAGGCCAGCCTCAGGACAGCCAGGGCTACACAGAGAAACCCTGTCTCAAAAAACAAACAAACAAACAAAAAGTTGTAGACTGTGCTAATGATTTGATATGTACTCGTTACTTAGGACACACTGGGACAAGCGGTGACTGGTGCACAGGGTCTCTCTGTAGGTTTTCTTCTTGTTGTTCTTGTTCTGTTTATTTTATTGTATAGTGGGACAAGAGTCTCACTATGCAGCTTGGCTGGCCTTAAACTCACCAAAATTCACTTGCCTCTGTCTCCTAAAAACTGGTATTAAAGGCATGCACAATCATACTTAGCTTTTGTATGTTTTCTCTTGTTCTTTAAATTTTATTTTATGTATTGGGTATGCTGCCTGAATGGCTATAAACCACCAACATGCATAACCTTTAGAGGCCAGAACAGGGGATGAAGAGCCCCTGGGACTGGGTGTGAGTTAGCACATGGATGCTGGGAATTAAATCATGGTCCTCTTGTAAGAACAGCTAATGATTTTAACTGCTGAGTCTTTTTTCCATCCCTTGATTTGTGTTTTAGATGCATGTCTTGCTGTGTAGCCCTGAGTAGCTTCCAATTCACAGGTGCTACTTGTTTCACTATCTCTCAGTGCTGGGATTAAAGTCTATTATACAATAGACTACTACAACTATACCCAGGTTTTTGTACATTTTAAAATAACTTCCTATGAATCTATAATTATTTCCAACTAAAAAGTTTAAAATAAGAAAACAACAAAAAGGGCAAACAACCCCCTAAAAGATTTGTTATAGGATGTCAGAGACTTTTAGATATATAAAAAAGGTAATTTACAGATTTGGAGGACATCTTCTCAGTGAGCAGTGGTTGGTAACCCTGTCCAAATGCTGCCTGGTTATTGTTTTTATGGTGTGGGGCCTGAGATGATAGAGATGTCCAGGCATCCTATCCTCATATGGCCCAAGCAAGACAATGTCAGGTACAACAGAAAAGAATAAAGTAAAGGGATGGTTCACTGAAGACAGACCTGTCCCTGATGGGCAGGGACTAAAACAAGACAGCTCCTTCAGCAAGACTACGACTCATCAGATCAGTACAATGCACGCCAAGAACACAAGGAGAAGGTAGTGAGAAAGGGAAAAAGGATGATAAGAACAGCCAACTGGAAATGCTAAGTGAACTGTTCAAACATGCCTTGACTCTCAAAAAACAAGCAAAAGGGCCAATCTCAAGCCAATGGTGTGTGTATTTTTCAAGAAAAGGCAGTCAAAGAAAAAAAAGTTGACTAAAACTGGAGTCTTAGCACTGTTTTTTTCATAAATAAAAACTGCTTGTACATTTTTATTGCATCTTTGTATCATTAATCAGACACATACTGAGATGCATTTTTTTAAAAACTGGTAGCTCAGCTGCAATTCTTTAAGAATAGCACTTGGCAATATATCTGTAACATTAGAGACAAACAAAAAACTAAATGGATTTTCATCATAAGATAAAATGTTTGTTTTCAAAGGACAAAAATGAAAAGAAAAAGAAAAATGGTCTCCCTAGAAGCTGACTTTAATCCTAGCACTCAAGAGGCAGAGGCAAGCAGAACTCTGTGACTTTTAGCCCAGTTTGGCCTACACAGTGCGTTTGAGGCCAGCCACAGCTACATAACAATACACTGTCTCAAAAAATTTTATATATAATTTTTGAGACTATATATGCATAAATATACACATGTACATAAGCATACATATACATACATATAAGCATATATACATGTGTATATATACATACATATACACATATACATACATATTTATATACATGCGTATATAAATATACATAAATATACATGCATATATGTATACACATATACAGACTGTATATGTACATATGTTTTCTAGTGTGTATATATAGAACTTTGGTCAGTGTCAGATGTCTTTTCTCTATTACTCTACACCTAATTCTCTAAGACAGGGTCACTCACTGACCCTGGAGCTTGCGGTTTTGCCAATATTTGCTAGCCAGTGAGCCCTCTGGGAGAGACAGGCCTGTCTCTGCCCTCCAGCACTACAGTTATAGATACATACCACTACATTTGACTTTTACAAGGGTTTCAAGAGTTGAAACTTGGATCCTCATCCATACCTATCAAGCATTTTACCCACTGAGTTATTTCACAGACCTTAAAGCTCTTTTAGCTTAAATAATAAATGAAAATTTGAGCAAAGAAATATATGGTTGACAAATAAATAGATGAAAAATGTTCATTTTTTTTAACAAGGAAAATGTAAAACAAAGTATAAAATACAACTGTACAACCATCAGGATGGCTAGAATATATAAAAGATGGACAACAAGTGCTGGTCAGGATGTCCAACAACTAAAATTCTTACAGGATTTTGTTTTTCAAAACAGGGTTTCTTTGTGTGGCCCTGGCTATTCTGAAACTCCCTTTGTAGACAAGGCTAGCCTAGAACTCAGAGATCCACCTGCTTCTGCCTCCCAGATGCTGAGATTAAAGGTCTGTGACACTACCATACAGTGAAATTCTCAGTTTTAACAGCAAACCAATAGCCAACATCAAATTAAATGGAGAGAAACAATGCAATCCCACTAAAATCAAGGTCAAGACAAGGCCGTTCACTCTTTCTGTATCTCTTGAATATAGTATATGAAATTCTAGCTAGAGCAATAAGACAACTAAGAGAGATCAAGGGGATACAAATTGGAAGAGAAGTCAAAATATTGTTATTCGCAGATATTATGACATATATATAAGTGACCCCAAAAATTCTACCAGAGAACCCATACAGCTGATAAACACCTTCAGCAAAGTGGCTGAATACAAAAATAACTCAAAGAAATCAGTAGGCCTCCTTTATACAAAACATAAATGGGCTGAGAAAGAAATCAGAAAAACAACACCCTTCACAATAGCCAATAATTAGGGTGGGGGGATGGGGGTGGAGGTGTGCTGTTTCTGACTCTGTTGTGGATTCTGTTTCCCTAACTAGGCTGCATTCTCTGGCCTCAGTGGGACAGGATGTGCCTAGTCCTGTAATGACTTGATATGCCAGGGTTGGTTGGTACCCAGGGGATGCCTCCCCCTTCTCAGAGGAGAAGAGGACATAGGGAGGGGAGGAGGGGATGTATGAGTTGGAGACTGAGAGGAGAGTAGGCTGCGAGTGGGATAAAAAGTGAATAAATAAAAAAAAAATTAGTGGAAAAAAATAAAACAATACAACCGGTTTGGAAAACAGTTGTGGTTTCTAAAAGGATAAAAAAAAATACCAAATGACCATGCTATCACATTTTTAGGCATTGACCCAGAGAAATGAAAGCCTATATGCATACCAGGCTTGCTCATAACAATGAAAAAAGAAATGTCTATCGGCAAGTGAATTGATAAAAATAAAATGGTATGCCCATATAATGAAGGCTAGTTAACAATAAAGAAAAAGTAACTAATCATTCCACAGCACAAGGAATGTTCAAATAATCATATAAAGAGTACACAGCATCAAATTCCATTTCTATAAAGTTCTAAGGTGGTCTGGTGATGTAGGCCTATAATCCAAGCTAATCTGGAGATTCAGGCAGAAAGATCACAAGTTTAAGGACAACATGAGCAACTAAATTACACATTAAATATATTCAGCCTAACACATACTAATTATATTTTAATAAAAGTATTAAAAAGATGGGATGATGAGATGGCTCAGTTGAGAAGGACATTTTGCTACCAAGCCTGAGGACCTGAATTTGATCCCTGAATCTACATGGTAGAAGTAGAGAACTTGGGGCTGGAGAGATGGCTTAGTGGTTTAGAGCACTGACTGCTCTTCCAGAGGTCCTAAGTTCAATTCCCAGCAACTATATAGTGGCTCACAACCATCTGTAATGGGATCTGATGTCCTCTTCTGATGTGTCTGAAGAAAGCATATAGTGTGTCTGAAGAAAGCATATAGTGTACTCATAAACATTAAATAAATAAATCTTAAAAAATAAAAGTAGAGAATTTACTCCCAAAGTTGCTCTCTGACTTTCATGGTGCATCATGGTGGGCAGACATGCACATACACATGTCACACACACATACACCCCACATGATGTAAAAAATAATTTTAAGCCAGGCGGTGGTGGCGCACGCCTTTAGTCCCAGCACTTGGGAGGCAGAGGCAGGTGGATTTCTGAGTTCGAGGCCAGCCTGGTCTACAGAGTGAACTCCAGGACAGCCAGGGCTATACAGAGAAACCCTGTCTCGAGGAAAAAAACAAAACAAAACTTTAAAAACATAAAAAAGGTGAATTAAAGCCAGGTGGAAGCTGCATAATGCCTTTAATCCCAGCACTTGTATTTAATATCAGGCAGGAGGATCTCAAAGTTCAAAGCCAGTTTGGTCTACAAATTGAGCTCCAGGACAGCCAGAGCTATTTTGAATAACCAATAAATAAGTAAACAAACAAACAAACAAACAAAGTACATACATACATACATACATACATACATACATACATACAGCATTAGAATTGAAGAATGGAAGAGCAGTAATGGATCATGCCTTCCTTTAATATGAGCACTTGGGAGGTAGAAGCAGGCAGATCTCTGAGTTTGAAGACAGCCAGGGCCACACAGTGAGGAAGGAAGGGCAGGCGGGAGGGAGGGAGGATGGTGTTGTGGTTGGAATAAGAATGTCCCCTCCCTGCCCCGTATGCTCATATATTTAAATTCTTAATCACCAAGGAATGGAACTATCTGAAAGGATTAGGAGCTGTGGCGTGTTAGAAGAGGTATGTCAGTAGGGGTGGGCTTTGAGGTTTCAAGAGCATGTGCCAACTCCAGTCTGTCTGTCTGTCTGTCTGTCTGTCTGTCTATCTGTCTCTCCCTTGCCCCCTTCAGCTACTGCCTTTGCTCTTAGCTACTAAGCCAGCACTCGCCTGCATGCTGCCATGCTCCCTTACATGAGGATAATAGACTAAACCTCTGACACTGTAAGCAAGCTCTATATACATTGCTATTACAAGGACTGTCTTGGTAATGCTGTTTATTCATGGCAATAGAGCACAAAGACATAAGTGTAAAATGTTTGAAGGTGAGGTCCTGTATTTCATAGTCCAAATACCAAAGCTGGTGTATGTGATGACTTCATCCAAATCCCACCACTGTGACACATCTAGCTTTAATGTGAAAAGAGGGTCAGGAGATTAACAGCTAAACAAAGCAATGATGCCAAGGAAGAAAGTGAGGAAGCAGCAATAGATGAAAGTGACTAGCAACCCAGCTAGGTGCCAGTAAGCCTCTTGACCTAAAGAGTCTAGAACGAACACTTCCCCTTTGACAGGCCTTCCAAATTTGTATTCTGGGGAGCAAATTTGTCAGTTCTATCTATATTTGGGCTTATTCCTCACCTTGGTACTATCAGGAGATGGGAAAACCTTTAAAGGGGGAGCCTCATGGGAAGTTGCACTGGGGACACACCCACCTTGGTCCCTTCCTTCTCTCCTTTACACCAGAGCCAAGAGGCTTTGCTTTCCTATTATCATGTGCTACCTCATTACAGGCCCTAAAGTGACAATGACAGCCAACCATGGACTGAAACCTGTGGAAATAAGAGGTAAAATAAATGTCTCCTATTAAATTGACTTTCTTAATATCTGGTATAATAGAAAGCTAATACAGTCAATAAATAGTAACTACAGAAACCTATAAACACTGCTAATTTTTTTTCAGTACTAGGGAGTAGGTTCTATATATGCTAAAAGAGCATTACCACTGAGTTAGATAGCCATAGCCTCTTTTTACTTTTTAAAAACATTTATTTATTTACTTTAAATTTATGTACTTTGGTGTTATGGCTGCATGTTTGTCTGTGTGAGGGTGTTGGATCCCCTAAAACTGGAGTTACAGACAATTGTGTGGCGCCATATGTGTGCTGAAATTGAACCCAAGTCCTCTGCAAGAACAGCTAGTGCTTTTAACCTCTAAACAATCTCTCTAGCCCTCCTTTTTTTTTTTTTTTTTTTTTTTTTTGTTTGTTTGTTTTTCGAGACAGGGTTTCTCTGTGTGGCCCTGGCTGTCCTGGAACTCACTCTGTAGACCAGGCTGGCCTTGAACTCAGAAATCCCCCTGCCTCTGCTCTGCCTCCCAAGTGCTGGGATTAAAGGCGTGCGCCACCACTGCCCGGCAAGCCCTCCATTTTTAAAATAGATTTATTTATTTTATGTATATGAGTATACTATAGCTGTCTTCAGGCACAACAGAAGAGGGCATCCATTACAGATGGCTGTGAGCCACCCCCAATTCCTCCATAAACTCTTGTTAATTGGACTGAGTGGGACAAATGGCCTGCAGGATATCCAGGTTCTGTAAGGTATTTTAAAAAGCTTTTGGCCTAAGAAGGCAGTGCAGAATTTATCTCAATGCTCTAAGGCAGAATTCACCCGTCAGGCCGATAGGCAAAGAAAAGCTGAAAATGGTGTAGTACATAAAGCTACGTGAGCCAAGATGTGATGCAGCTGTTTGAGCAATTTGGAGAACCCTGTTCTAAAAGGCTTCTAATTTAAACAGTATTCCTAGGAATCTAAATCAACTCCTGGGGTCCTTGAGAAGAATCCCTGCCTTTACTGACCAAACTCTAACCTCAGTCAAATACCTAAACCTGCCTCTACTACAATTTTAACTAAACCGTAGGTTTAAAAGGGGAAAGCAAGGTAAGCATTATAACTTTAGCAACATCATGTGCTTTGAATGTAAATAATGAGTTCTTCTTATCAATGGCATTGTAAAGAAAATAAAACTGGTCCTGGTGCCACAAGTCAGTAATCCTAGCACCTAGGAGACAGAAACAACAAAATTAGAAGTTCAAGGTCATCCTTGACTACGTAGCAAGCTGAAAGTCAGCCTTAGCCACCAGAGTAGAGTCCCAGTCTCAAAAGCAAAGCCTGAGCCACACTCAGGTTCCTTTACTGCTCCCCTTGACTGCACTCAGCAGGAGGAGGACTGCTCTCCTGTTCCCAATGCCTAGCACAACAATACCATAGCCTTCAGTAGCTTACTGACTTTTCCTTTTTCTTCTGGGTGTGACTGAGAATTCCCACATCTACATCTGCCTCAATTTGGCCTGCCCAACAAGCAAATCAAGGCCAAAGCTCAAAGTGACATAGACTTCCTAAGAGCTAGTGTGGCTATATTTCCTATAAAGATCCGAAAACCTACTGAGGTTCCAAAAGTCATCACCAATTTTCAAATGTGATCAGGATTTCTAAAAGTCACAGTTACCATACAGCTGAGTAAAATATTTTTCATAAATTTAACGCCAGCATGTCTGTGTTTGGAAACTTTGAAAATACATGTTGTATGGTTTACTGCACTGGAAAAGGTGCCAAACAGTTTCAAAGGAGGGGAAGTGTATAACTGTTTCCTTTCAAATGCATTTTCCAATGGGATCCATTCAGGGAAAAGGCTGGAACTAACTAAAACATTATTAAAAACTGTTATGGAAGAGACAGAGAGATGGAAAAAGATAAACCCCCAAAAGTAAAATATATAACCAAGAAGAAGACAAGCAACTGAGGAGAAAGAAAGGGGACCTGGGCAGAAAGACATGTCGGAGAAGGGAATGGGGTGAGATGGAGTTTCGTCTGGCAGTTGCTGTTCGTGGTTTCATTTTGTTGAGGATCAATTGATCAGGACTGCAGAGCTGCTGGCCCAGTGGCATAAGACAAACCACAGAGTTGGCTTCAAGCTCAGCACTTGCGAACTGCTGACCTTCAGTTTTCAAACCAAAAATATTCTTTGGGAAGCAGTAATACCAAGTTCAGTCTAAGCAGCCAGCAAAAGCAAGGACTCCTAACCTGAAGTAACACCCTATCCAGTTACACCAGGCACTCACACTTTGCTAGCATCAACTAGGAAGGAAGTTTGCAAACCTGAAACTACACGCTAACCAAACTCATTCCAGGTTCTGACTCAACCAAGTGGCAACGATAACCAGAAATGCTAGAACAAGTGACATGGTGTTTGGAAGTTGCTGTAACCAGAGCCCACTCAAATGAGAAAGCCAGTCCTCCCCCACACTGCTATTGATCAAGCAGTTTTTGCTGAGGTCACATGTATATGACTCCAGTGGAATCTGCATCATTTAGAACAGAGTCTGGTGCTGCCTCACAAAGCTAGCGCGCGCTCTCTCGCTCTCTCTCTCTCTCTCTCTCTCTCTCTCTCTCTCTCTCTCTCTCTCTCTCTCTC
>NW_021621078.1:7876181-7890710 GCF_004785775.1 Grammomys surdaster
CTCTCTCTCTCTCTCTCTCTCTCTCTCTCTCTCTCTCTCTCTCTCTCCACAGTTTCTATGGTGGATTCTTTTTTGTTTGTTCCCTCCAACATGCCTAAATTCCTCTAGCTAGAGTACATCAGCTAAAGCAAGATAGTTCTGAAAATGGAAGAATGTGGCACTACTAATCTCTTAGAAACAGGACTGCTCTCTGAGCAAACTAGAATTTTTTCCCTATCCTAAGCTACTGTAGCTTTTTGATATGAAATCTTAGCTCACAAGAATCTATTTTGAAAAGAAGAACAGAACTGTTCCTTATCAGTGCCAATGTACTTTCTTCTTGAGCTCCTCCAACGGAGAGGTAAACAAATCAATTAAGTTAACTACAAAAAACTAACAAGATTGAGCTGACAATTAGGATTCTAGAACTCAAAATTCCAGGCAACAGCCCCAGGAGAAAGGGAAAATGTGCCACAGACAGGGCTGCTGGGGCTAATCTGCAGCCTCCCAGTGTTGGGCCACTTAAGGCTCAGCTAGCTTCACACAGTATAGGGCGGGCAGACCTTGGTGCAAGCTCGCTGAGTTCCAGGACATCATTCTTGAGGGTGTAATAACCATGGGCTGTAGCACACATGTTGAGGGATGAGGGAAAAAAATAAACAGAGAGACAAAAGAATGAGGATGCACTGCCAATTTCAATTGTGCAGCTTTTATTTTTAAATGCTTATCAAGCTGAGAGAGAGCAGAGTTCTTGGAAAACAAGGTTTCCTTTTTTCCAATGCCAGCGTCAAACACCCTCAAGGACGGGCATTGCACAGACTGTAACAACAAGGAACGTGGCTTTGCATCCTCTCAACACCACCATTCTCTACAGGTCCCACGCTGCTCTGATTTCGGCTTAGCTGAGAACTCTAAATAACAGGCCCATTGCCTCTGTTAAAAACTGTTCTTTTTATGTTTTTTAAATCTGGAAACTGACTGCATTAGAATTACAGCCCATCATACACCAGCTCTCTTCACTAATAAAATACATGTGTAAAATGCCTAATTATTACTTTTACTGAACTACAGTGCTTAGGGATCAAATACCGGAAGCTGAAGGCTCAACCAGTTGTTAGCTACAGGGTAAGAAGGAGGAGCCAAAGAGGACCTACAGTTAGCAGCAGGAAAGAACATTAGGTCCTGATACAAGCCCCAAGAGCCCATGCCCAAAAGAAACAAAAGGGCACTAACCCTGTTTTTGTTCTGACCAGCTCCACAAGAATTCATGGCATAGTGGCACTTTTGGGAGGCCTGGCATGACTTACCCAGGCCTAAGCTGCTCATGCCCAAGCTCAGCACAAAAAGAAAAGTGTAGTCCAAGATAGATGGATCCTCCCTGACCACTCAGCAGAGAGCCTGGAGAGTCTGATCAGTAAGGAAACAACATATCTTCTTTCCTATGCTCCAAACCCTACCAGGTTCCCAAGGAGGCAAAACTAAGGACATCAGAAGTAGGCAATTATACAACATCTATGTTGTGAAGGCAAGCAGTCTACAGCCAGTTCTGGACTGTGCCCCATACTGCATCCCAGAAAGCTGATCACAACGCTGGAAATATTACTCACAGGATGAGCCAGTCCATCCCTCTTCGGGGCTAGTGCTGAGAAGTCTGATTAGAAACTGGCAGTCAACTCTAATATGCTCATTTATAATAAAAGGTATGCATTAAACAAACTTGCACAAACCTTTAACAAATCATGACTGTCATCCTTATTTTGCATTTTCTTTTTTTAAAACAAAAATGCAGCACAAAGGACTGAACCTAGGGCCTCATGTATACTAGGCAAGTGATCCACCACTGAGCCACTTTTTCAGCCTGTGACTGTCATTCTTAATCATCCACAGAGACTCCTCCTTGGCAGATCTTGCCCATCTCTTAGACTTTCACAGAGGTTTTTTTTCTTCTGTGGGGCACATGAGAAAACAAATCTGTCATAAAGAAACCTAGGAAGAAAACCTACAAAGGCAGGTGAGTTAAGCCTGTGGTGGATATTCCTTCTGGGGATGACCAGACGGGAACAGTAATTCACAGAGGCAGAGGGGTCTGCAGTCACTCTGCATGCCACATGTGTAACCCTTAAGAAGTAAGGAATGCTCTGAACAGGAAAAACACAGCAGCAAATGCTATGATACCAAAGCCACAACTCCATGGGTCCCTGGAGCCTCTCAAACTAAGCTGCCAGCTAGGGAGCTAACACTAGCTTTGGATGAAACACAGTTCTGGTAGAGTAATTAATTTTTTTCTTAACTAGGATTACATTAATTTTCAAGGACTAATGGAGTCCAGCTGTAATGAGAAGAGCGGCTGCTGATGCACAAAGGCACTTGTGCTTACAACATTATAAACACACACATACACAGAGAGAACGAGACAGAGTGAAAGAGACCTATAAAAAGGATCCACTATAACAGGATATTTTTAGTTTCTACAATGCTGCACTAAAAATACAGTCCTGGCTGATATATCATGGCAGAACTATTCTCTCCTTGTCCCTTCAGGAACAGTTTAAAACATTTATTTTTGTTTCCTTTTGCAATGGTCAGAGTAGAGAGAGAAAATAGCAACTCATTGATAAGAGGAAACGAGAGAGACATGAAAAATTGAAAACTACCTAAAAACTCATGGAGAGGTTTATTTTATTAGTTCTTAATAAATATCTTGCAGATTTCCTCAGGAAATACACCAGATCACATGTAAAATAGTTTGATACTGATGTCAACTGCATCAACATATGAAGTCTATTAGGGTGAAGCCGCAGCAGGGTGATCAGCGAGCTGAAAAACTCCACAGTACTTTTTTTTGGGGGGGGTGGGGGGAATCTCACGGCCTTCCAAATTCTTCGAGAGGTAAAAAAGTCAGCCAAGACACAGAGAGAAAGAGGGAAAAAAAAAAGAAAGAAAGAAAAAAAATCCCACATCCTGCTTTCAGCTGCCAGCAATGTGAAGTGCCCAGAGATTAATTCTACGTCTGGCCTGGAAATGTGACTTTAAAGCATGAGGGAGGGGTGGCTGGGGGAAGGGGGTGAGGAGGAAAGCGGAGGGCAGGCTAACTGAGGCTGGCAGCAGGCCACCAACCCCCTCCCAAGCCATGTTTCAATGTAGACAGAAGTAAACCCCAACAGACAGCAGCGCTCAGCCTGCCAGGGCCTTACACCAGCTGCAGCGCATCTCGCCTTCTCCACTCAGCCCAGTGCAGATGTTCTCTGCACATCACTTCCGCTAGGCTTTCTCTTAAAGGACTAGCATACAGATGTAGAGGTATTTCCCTCCCTTAGTAACACACTTCTGCCTTTAGGGACTAAGAGAAAGGCCAAAATGCTGAGAACAGATATCACTACGGCAAGAAGACCTGCTCCAATCCCCCCACAAATCAGACTGTGTTAAAGAGCGCTGGTAATCATGAGACTGGATCTCAGATCCCAAAGCTACATAACAAACCAGGTGACCCACAGACTCCTGTAACTCCACCTCTGAGGATCCAGTATCTTCTGGTTTCCACACATGCATATATATTCACAGGCATAAAAGTAAATAAATAAATTGCGGAGAGTAGAAGAAACCCTACGAACATGTATTGTTGACATGAACTGGCTATGTCAAAGACCTCACACTAATTAGAATATTGTAAATTCCCCAACTCCCAAGGGCAGGAGCTGAAGGTGAGGGTCAGAGAGAAATGGCAAAGCCTTCCTCAGGGGCCTAAATGTGGATATTGATATCAGCTGCAGAAAATGTCCATTAGCGCTCCTTCCATGATGCTTACAGCTTGATGACTGTTCCTACCTACACAGGCGGTTCCTAACAAGATTGGCTAAACATGTCTCCTTGATCCATTTGTACACCACAAACCCTGCCTCCTTGTTCAGATGTATGTAATAACCCAACCTCCCCATTCAAATCTATATAAGCACGATAACTTCTGGGTGCTGTGACTTCTCCATCAGAAATATCCAGGACCACCTGACCCCAGCTTTCCTGTACATGTGTCTGGTAAGTCTTTTATTCATTCCCTCACCACTCCAGTTCATCTGTCTCTGTAATCATGCTGGAGGTAGTAGTAAATAATTTAAAAAATGCAAATACAAACAAGGAATTACCAGTTTGAGACCAGCAAAGATGTCTCAGAGGGTAAAGGTTCTTGTCATGCAAGCCTGGCCACTTGTTTAATTCCTAGAACCCACATGAAAGTGGAAGGACAGAATCCACTCCAAAGTTGTCCTCTGACCTCTACATCAATATGTCACACACTCCCCCATAATAATAAATAAAAAATCTACCAATGAATATAACAAGTACTTGTTATACTATCTTCTCAAAATAAATTGATGTAAAATCTACCATGCTGTATATAAAACTAAATACAGAATCTTTTAATGGTTAATAAAACTTGGGGAAAAAATGTCATTCTTCCTAATAGTCAACAAAATGTAATTTACAATAAGACAGTTTGAAGACAAGTTGGTAGTTTCTTACAAAATGTAGTATCAGTTGGGCATGGTAATTATATGTCTGTAATCCCAGCACTCCAGACTGCTGAAGCAGGAGGATCAAGTTTTCAAGGCCAGCCTGAGCTACAGTGAGACACTGCCTCAATAAAACTAGAGTGTTGGGGGGGGGGGATAAATGATTCAGTAGGTAAAGACCTCTCTTACTCAGAAAGCATGAGGATCAGAGTTCAAATCTCCAGCAATCACATAAATCACTGGACAAAGCTGTCATGCCTATAACCCCAGCATTCAAGGGCAGGGACAATTTGAGTTTGTACAAAAATGGAGAGCTTCTCATTCACTGAAAGATCCTGTCTCAGGGTAGTCAGAGTGTCACAAAGGAACACACTCACTGTCTATGTCTGGCCTATTCAAGTGTATGTTCCATCTAGCCACACACACACACACACACACCACACACACTCAAAAGACCCCAAAACAAAAAAACTAAGGTACTCTATCAGCTGGACCAGCTTTCAGGTTGCTAAATATTCAATCAAATAGTAAAAAACAAAGGTCTGCAATAATAATCTGTACATGGATGTTTTAAACAATCATACTTAGAACTACCAGTACTTGGAAAGAACCAAGATACATTCCAGTAATGTAAATTAATAAACTGTAGGATAGCCAGACATCAAAATATTCATCATGGGCTGGAGACAAGACTCAATGGTTAAGAGTACTTGTTCCTCTTGCAGGGGACTCAGATTTGGTTCCCAGATCCAACATAGGGAACCCAGGAGCTATAACAACTCTCTTTTAACCTCCATAGGCACCTAAGTACACACACAGTGTAAGCAAGCAAAAGAGTTACAGAGTCAAACACAGTGGTTCACAAATTTAATCCCAGCACTCGAGACAGAGACAGGCAGATGGAGGTTCACAACCATCCGTATGAGATCTTATGCCCTCTTATGTGGTGTTTGAAGACAGCTACAGTGTACTTAAATACAATAAATAAAAACCTATGGGCCAGAGTGAGAGGGGCTGGAATGAGAGGGAGAAGGGAAGGGGGAAAAAATCTTTCTGCCTGCTGTTCTATGCATATTCCTGAGCCTTGAGGGGAAGGACTTTGATAAAGACATTCCATTTAAGATTGAAGGCTCCAGTCTCTCATTCTCTGCATATTGTCCAGTTGTGGGTCTCTGTTTTAATAACTATGTACTGCAAAAAAAGCTGTTTCTCTGATAAGAGTTGAGCAAAGCACTGATCTGTGGGTATAGTAATATATTGTTATGAGTCATTTCATGGCTTCTTTCCATTATCAGAATAATAAATAGTGTTAGGCTTTCTTCTAGGTCTATAACCTATCCAGTCTCAGGTTATTGGCCATATTACCAGTGTCAGATATGGGTTTCATGTCATGGAGAGGGCTTTACATTTAATTTTTTAAAAAGGAGCTGGCAGCTCCTATAATATTTATGCCACTATTGCACAATGTATCTTGCAGGCAAGTTGCTCTTGTAGGTCATAGGGTTAGTAACTGGATGATTACCTTTCTCTTCTGGGATTGTGGAGAATACCTTTCAGCACCATAAATACTACCTAGATAGTAGGGCTGAAGCTTCTAGTTGAGCACTAGCTCAACTTCTCCATGTTTGATGTCATGAGTGTCTTCAGTAATAGGGCCTTACCAACAGGTTTTGGAGAACAACTAATAACCTTTGCAA
Source organism: Grammomys surdaster (assembly GCF_004785775.1). Taxonomy (NCBI): domain Eukaryota; kingdom Metazoa; phylum Chordata; class Mammalia; order Rodentia; family Muridae; genus Grammomys; species Grammomys surdaster. The sequence continues at coordinate 7,882,363 of NW_021621078.1, forward strand.
TAGCCTGTCATATTTAATAGGAACCCCTTTGGCCAACAACTCAACAAGATGTAACCCATTTTAGGCCCTGGAGGTTTTTCATGATAGCAGAAGATGTCTAGTTGTGTCATTGATTGCCCCATTATGTGGTGATTTCTTTAAATTCCTTTTATACATGCATATATTTAAAGAAGTTTCTACAGTGATAGGTTTTTTTTTTTTCAGAAAGTATTAGTTCCTTCTCCAGAATCCCTTCTTTACCTTGCTCTCCTCTCCCTACATTGATACTCTTATTCTAGTTTCCCTGTAGCTCTCCCACTCCTGGGAGACTCTCTACCCCACAGCCCCTTGCTAGGTACCTAGTCTGTAGTTATTCTGATTGTAGTACACATAGTAAAAGCTTAAAATATATAAGAGAAAACATGCAATATTTGCTTTTTGGACCTGGGTTTCCTCACTCAGGATGGTTTTTGTTTTCCTTCCTCTATCCATTTATCTTCAAATTTCATCTTTCTTAACAGCTGAATAATATTCCATTGTTTAAATGTACCACATTTTTATTATCCATTTGCCAGTTGATAAACATCTAGGCTGTTTTCAATGTCTGGCTATTATGAAAAGAGTAGCCATGAACATGGATAAGCAAATATCATTACAGTAGGGTGTAGAGTCATTTGGGTCTATGCCCAAGAGTGACATAGCTGGATCATGTAGTAGATGGATTCCCAGCTTCTTGAGGAACCTCACACTGATTTCCATAGTGGCTGTTGGCTTTTCGAAACAGGGTTTCAATCTTAAATGGAATGTCTTTATCAAAGTCCTCCCCCTCAAGGCTTAGGGATATGCATGGAAGAGCAGGCAGATTTTTCTTTCCTCTTCCCTTCTCCCTCTCATTCTGGCCCCACTCACTCCAGCCCATAGGTTTTTATTTATTTATTATATTTAAGTACACTGTAGCTGTCTTCAAACACCCGTAAGAGGGCATCAGATCTCATTATGGATGGTTGTGAGACATCATGTGGTTGCTGGGATTTGAACTCATGACCTCAATGCTCTTAACTGCTGTGCTATCTCTCACCCGCCCAGGCAGAAAGATTTTAAGAGTCAGAATGGTGGATGACTCTAAGAAAACAGTATCTTCTAGACACAGTAGGAGTGGTGCACATATGAACTCAAGAAACTGTGGCAACAGGCACAGACCTGCTCAGGTTCAAGCCAGATAAGAGTCCTAGCAGTGAGAGAAGGAAGTAGACACAGGATATCACCTCTAATTACAAAGCTATTTGCAACTGATACCTGAAAGCCAATGGTAAATCAGTGCTTCTCCAAAGGAGTGTCACCGGGTGTACCAACCACACTCTAAGGCAGGACCATGCCTAGGAGTAGCTGGCCAACACAAAACAAACTCAGATTTTCTTGTGGGCTTTTTGTTACTGATTTTTGTCTTAATGATTTGTTTTTTGTTTTAGTATTTGTTAGAGAGAGAGAGAGAGAGAGAGAGAGAGAGAGAGAGAGAGAACACAAAGAGAACACACAGGATGTTGCTTGGATAGGAAGGTATGGAGGATCTGGGAGGAGTTGGGAAAGTGGAAAAAATGACCAAAATATACTATGAAAAAATTTTTAAGTGACTAGAGAAGGAATAACATTGCTTCAATTTTGAAGATAATGATATAGTTAAATCCTAAAGAAGCATGCAAAATAAAGTTCTGTGGAAGACACAAGCATTATAAATCAATGAATATTCTAACCAGACATGGTGGGCCATGCCTTTAATCACAACACTAGGAAGGCAGAGACAAATGCATCTTTTGTGAGGCCAGCCTGGTCTACACAGTGAGTTACAGGACAGCAAGGGCATTTATAGCAAGATCCTGTATCCAAAAATAGATGATAGATAGATAGATAGATAGATAGATAGATAGATAGATAGGCAAACTAATAAAATAAGAAATACAAACTCAAATTTTATATATAAAGTTTTTTTAATTACAATTCTGTGGATGGAGGCACATGCCTATAATCTCAGCACTTAAGCAGCTAAGAAGAAATCCAAAGCCAGACTAGAGTACAGACTGACTCTGCCTCCAATAAATAAACAATACCACAAATAAAGATTTTACATCCTGAATACTCATTAGTAAAATATAGCACAACCAAACATCTTATATTCAGTACGTGGAAATCTTTGAATATACATAAAGAAACCAAAAGAACTTTATTGACCGGAAGTTGGCTTAGCAGCATCTTCTTCCACTTTGTTACCTTTTTTTAGTCCGCTAAATAATTTTAAAAATTACTTAGATTATGTAAACAGGATAGAAATGCTCTAAGGTGACAGTAAAATATGGTAGCTAGATTCAGAAGAAGAAAAAAAAAAGTATCAGGTAGGTAAAAATGATAATAAAAGATTAAAATCTTAGAAGACTAGATGAGAAAAAGAAAGGACATATACTTTTCTGAAGAAATTTCACTTCCTAATCTAAAGATGCTGGCTCCATGATTAGTGGCAAATACCAAAGCATACTTAATGTATTTTAATGTCAGTATGTAAAAACATATAACTGGAAATGATATTTTCAGGAAAATAATCTTAATAAAAACCATGAAAGGACAGTAACAGTATGACAATTAGTAATAACCCAGTGAACAGGGAGCTAGAGAGATGGCTCAGTGGTGAAGAGCACTGGCTACTCTTCAAATGACCCAGGTTTGACTCCTATCCTTTACCCACGGCTTACAACCTTATGTACCTCAAATCCCAACAGATCTAACAACCTCTTCTGGCTTCCATGGGTACCAGGAACACACGTGGTACACAAACATGCATGCAGGCAAAACACCCATATATACACTATTAAAATAAAGGTTAAAAAATTTAAGAAGATAATAAACCCTCGAACAAATGTCATGACTTTTATTGCTCAGACCAATTTACTAACAGGCGTTTGATTTGAATATCACATGCATTCATTGAAAACTTACTATGAGCCAGTCACTCTTCCAGTTGCTCAACACTTCACTGAAGACAACATGTCAAAACAAAAACAAAACAAAACAAACAAACAAACAAACAAAAACAACTAGGGCACTTATGGTCTTTCATAGTCATAGAGAGAAGTAAATAATAAACATATGCATAGGAAGTTCCATATTCTTTACCATCTGGCACATATGAGAACAGAGCAGGAGAATCAGAGTGTAGTGTGGAAGCAGAAAACAACAGTATTAAATGGTATGGTAGGATCAGGCTTCCCAGAGACTATATTAAACCAAGTACAGATGATGAAAGGTTCACCACTTGGCTGGATAGAATATTCTAAGAAGTAAAACTAGCACTGAAAAAGTAGAAAGGTTGAAGAGTCTCCAGCTTATCATAGGACCTGCAAGAAGACCAATATGGCTAGAGCCGAGTAAATAAGATGGGAGAAAACAGAAATGAATAGGGTAAAAACATGTGAAGGAAAGTCCTCACAGGAAGTCCTTATTAATAGGGTTGTTACTGTAAATAAAATAGAAAGCTAGTAGAGATTTTGAACAGAGGAGTGACATGATCTGATATTTTTAAAAGAATTCCTGCTTGACAAAGAGAGGTTCTTTGTGTGTATGCATGTTATGTGCACAGCCTGTGTTTAGAAGAAGAGGGAGCACCAGTAAGGTTGACAGGTGCCTGAAACCAAGCCTTGAGGACCTAAGTGACCCCTTGAGCCCACATGGTATGAGAGAACTGACTCCTACAAGTTGTTTTCTGTCCTCTGTATGTACCATAGTACATGTACAATCAATCAATCAATCAGCCAGTCAATCAATCAATCAACAATCAATCAATCAAACAAATGAACTTTTTAGGGGCTGAAAAGATGGCTCAGCTGTTATGAGCACTGGTTGCTCTTCCAGAAGACCTGGATTTCACTCCTAGAACTCACACAGCAGTTCATAACCATCTATAATTTCAGTTTCTGGGGATTTGAAGCCCTCTTCTGACCTCCACCTCCACCAGGCACACAAATGGTGCACATATATACATAAAAGCAAAACACTCATAGACAAAAAATGTTTTTTCTTAAGTGAGCAAAAGGAACAATGAGAGATTACTTAGAAATTTCAAAACTGGGCTGGAAAGATGACTCAATGATTAAGAGTACTAACTACTCTTCCAGAGGATCTGAGTTCTGTTCCCAGCATCCACACAGTGACTCACAGCCATCTCCTGTTCCAGGAGATCTGATGCCTTATTCTGACCTCCGCCTGCACCAGGAACACAAATAGTGCACATACATACATGCAGGCAAAAGCATTCATGCATAAAATAAAATATGTAGATACAAATATTTTTAAAAAGGTTTAAAAACTTTTTAGATTTTTCTCCCTCCCACAATGGAGATTTAACCACAATGGATAATCAGGCCATGTGTGCACGGAAGGTTTTACTTCCACTGAGGAGTCTTGAAGAAATGTGGCAATGACCTGATTGTGTTCTCTTAGCAGGCATCTCAAAAATAAGTTACCAAACATTTTCCTGTGCTCACTGCCCTGACATTAATTCTGGGCATCACCCTCTCTCAGGGGAGAGGTGAAAAGAGGTTATGCAGAACAGACAGTGATAACAAGGTGATGTCACAGATGTGTCTCATAGAAGTCTCCAGTGAATTCAGCTCATAATCACTCAATGGTGATTTACTCTACTCTACCAACGCCAGCTGGAGAAGAGAGGAAGAAAGCCGACACAGCCTTCAGCCTTGGGCAGGCATTATGAGATCTTTTTCCCTCCGGCCCCCTGCCAGCCCCTCCTCTCTTTTAACCACTGCTCCTTCCTTCAGATGCCAAAGTGTGAACAGCACGTGTCTGGATTTTAGAAAGCTACCCAGCAGTTGGACTCCCAGCAGTGTGTCAACTGCTGCATCTGCTGCTGGCACTTGGAGCAAGGGATCACACGGGCATTTTCTGAACATAAGCTTTAAAATGGGGAGTCTTAGATCTGAAGGGAGGACTTAACCAAGCTAAAAAGCTCCAATTACTGTAAATACATTCCAAAACATGACTGTCTGCCTTCTAAAGAGGAAATTGAGACATGCAAGCAACCAAACAGCTCTAAGAACAGCAGCAGTCAAGAACAAAAGCACAGAGTACCCTGACTAATGGAAAGGATTTTATGGGCCAATAGGGTTCACCAGATATGTAATGTAATGTGGCTGAAACAAGAGAGCCCTCTTTTCCAGATCACTAGCTCACACTCTCTTGGAAATAAATGATATCCATCACTTCAGCTGCAGGCTTCTCCCTTGCTTTCCAGTACCTTTGTCTCTCACCCATTAGCTCTCAGAGCAAGTGTCCTGCACACTAAACACTTCTGAGGAAAACTGACACGTATGAACCTGACCATTTCATCTGCCAGAAGAATATAAATGGGCAGAAACTGGAAAAGGACAGAAGAAACTAAATGTCCTTGCCTCCTCCCTGCATATGGGTGCTCTAGTCACACTGATGTTAAACAAAAAAGAGCCAGGTGTGGACTTGATGCATGTCACCCCAACACTCAGGAGGTTAACCTGAGTTCTAGACCAGCCTGTGCTACAGTCAAAACTCATGATAGATAAAATAATAGAAAGAAAGGAAGGAAGGAAGGAAGGAAGGAAGGAAGGAAGGAAGGAAGGAAGGAAGGAAGGAGAAATAGAAATGGAAAGGGAAAGGGGAGGGAAGGAAGGAAGGAAGGAAGGAAGGAAGGAAGGAAGGAAGAAAGAAAAGAAGGAAGAAAGGAGAAATGGAAAGGAAGAGAAAGGAAGGAAGGAAGAGAAAGAAAGAAAGAAAGAAAGAAAGAAAGAAAGAAAGAAAGAAAGGAAGGAAGGAAGGAAGAAAGAAAGGAAGGAAGGAAGGGGAAATGGAAAGGGAAAGGGAGGGGAGGAAGGAAGGAGGGAAAGAAGGAAGGAGGAAGAAAGAAAGGGGAAATGGAAATGGAAAGGGAAGGGAAGGGAGAGAGGGAGGGAGGGGGAAGGAAGGAAGGAAGGAAGGAAGGAAGGAAGGAAGAAAGGAAGGAAAGGGAAATGGAAAGGGAAGGGAGGGAGGGAAGGGAGGAAAGAGGAAAGGAAGGAAGAAGGGAAGGATGAAAGGAAGTAAGAAAGAAGAAAAGAAAAAGGAACCACAGCATTTTCTCTGGTAAACTAAATACACAGAACCACTCTCTCAGAAACAAAACAAACTATTCAGGAAAACACACCTTCAAAATCTTAAAGCACTGATGATGGCCAGCATAGTGGAGCACACCTTTAACCCCACCATTCAGAACACAGAAACAGATGGATCTCTTGAGTTCGAGGCCAGCCTGGTGAAGTTACATACAGCCAGAGCTACATGGTCTCCAAAAACACCATGAGAATCTTTTGAAAAAAAAAAAAAATTATGACACTGATTTATGTTGTGTGTGTTAGGGGAGGTCTGGGGCTCAGAAGACAACTTTGGGGAGTTTTCTCCTTTCACCATCTATGTGGGACCTGAGGATTAAATTTAGGTTGTCGGGCTTGATAGTAACTCTCTATCTGATGAGCCATCTTGCTAGTCCGAAAACAGACTCTTTTAAAGATTAAATAAAGGTAGTATGGCCATACAATCTTGGGCCTCAGGAAATGTATTACTTTATGGAGTTAAACTTTGTAAGCACAGAAACAAGAAAAGCTAAGGATGTGGCATAAAGCTGAAGTTCCACAAGGCTGCACCTAAGGCACCATTTCATATCACAATGCCTACAGTAGGTACATTCAGTTATTTCCAACAAGTAAAAGATAAGCTTACAAATGCTTAGAGAACAAGAAATTATACAAATCAATCAAAGCATATAACAAAAGTCTAAAGATAAAAATGTACAAAATAAAACTCAATGGAGCATATTTCGCAGTAGATTAAATATAGTTAAGTGAGAGTTTGATGAACTAGAAAAGAGTCAAGGAAATTATCTGGAATGCAGCAGCATACACAGGCTCTCTCTCTCTCTGTCTCTCTCTCTCTCTCTCTCTCTCTCTCTCTCTCTCTCTCTCTCTCACACACACACACACACACACACACACACACACACACAGGTGTGGAGGCACTTAAGAAACATCAAAGACAATGGAAGTGTAACCCATGTCTAATTAGAGAAAGCACGAGGGATGCAGTATTGGGTAGAGAAGGACTAAAAATTTCCTAATACTTATAGGAAAAAAATTTAAAGATACATGAAACTCACTAAATCCCCAGCTAGAAAATAAAACCAAACCCACACAACCACTAAATCCAAAGGTTTTGGTTTTTTTCTTACATTTATTTATTCATATTTATTCATTCATTCTGAACAGAATATACATGCCATGGCACATCTGTAGAGATCAGAGGACAACTTGCAGTGGTTGGTTTTCTCCTTCTACCCTGTGAGATCTGTGAGTTGAATTCATGTTTCAGGCTTGCAGCAAACACTTTTACCTTGGAGCCATCTCATTAGCCTGATTTTGTTTGTTTTGTTGTTTTTCAAATAAAAAGCATGGGTGTGGGGGTTGCTTTTAAAAAAGAAATAAAAGAAGTTTGACCTTTTTCAGCAACAGCGGGAACTCAGACAATAACTGTTCTTAAGTGGCTACAGAAAACTTAGAATTCTGTTACCAACAAATACAACTTTTTAGGAGATAAAGTAAAACAAAGCCTTTTCCCAGCAAACAAAACCAATGTTTTAGGCTGGGAAGATGGCTCAGTGAAGTTTGAGGACCAGAGTTTGTATCTGTAGCACTCATGTAAAAGCTGGCCCAGCAGCAGATGTCTGTAACCACAACACTAGAAGAATGGAGGGGCTAGCTGGCCAGCCAGTCTAGGTTCACTGAGCAAGCCCCAGGTTCACTGAGACTGTGTTTCAAAAAATAAGGTGGAAAGTGATAGAGGAAGAAATCCAGCATCAACCTCTGGCTTCCACACATCACACACAGTAATGAACATCTAAAGACACAGACACACAGACACAGGCACACACACAAAGACACCCAAAAAAAAGAAAAAAAGAAAATTTTCATCAAAGATCAATAAATTTTAAAGAATTCACTCAGAAAACCATCACAGGAAGAGTGTGAAATGGGGAGAAAATTTATATAACAGGACAGAAGTAGTAGGACATAACTGTAACTCTGAAGCAGGAGGATGACAAGTCTGAATCTAGCTGGGGCTAAAGAGAAAGGCTTGATCTCAACAAAGAAACAATAAACTTATCTTATAGGGCTTGAAAGTAAAAAGGATATGAGAATATACAAAAGCAAATAAATGAACAAAATTTCAGTGTTTTGTGGTGTGGTTCTTGCTTTGTTAGGGAAAACAGAAAAGTGTTGATTAATTTTTATTCTTGGGAAGGTAAATTA
>NW_021621078.1:7891110-7931602 GCF_004785775.1 Grammomys surdaster
CACACACACACACACACACACACACACACACACACACACACACACACACACACATATATTTCCTAGCATAGTCACCTCTCCAAATGGAAACTTTGAGAAGGGTTATGAAATGAAGTAAACAAAAATCTATCCAAAAGAAAGAAAGAGAGGCTGTGAAAAGAGCTGAGTGGAACAGTGTTTGTCTAGACACACAAAGTTCTGGATCTTCACCACAAAAACAGCAGCAACAACAACAACAACAAACACAGGTAAGAAAGGAGAAACATAATTGGAATCATTGGGACAAAGCAATTATAAAACTACAGATTCTGCAGAGAGTGCTAACTAATAACAACTTGGTTTTTAAAATGGCCAAGAGATCTAATTTGCCAAGCAAGATACACACATGAAAAATCATTAATTATGGAAGTATGATTTAAAACCAACATAAAAAAGTTCTAGAACAGCTAAAACAGAAATTAACAACTGAGGTGGTGGAGACTCATATCTTTAATCCTAGCATTCTGGGAGCAGAGGCAAGCAGAACTCTGAGTTCAAGACCTGCTTAGTCTACAGAGCAAGCTCCAGGATAGTCAGGGCTACACAGAGAAACCCTGTCTTGAGAAAAACCAAAATCAAACCAAACAAGCAAACAAAAAACTCCCAAATTGACAATATCAAATACTTTTGGGAAAGATATAAAGTGGAACTCTCAAAGACTTTAGTGAGTGTTAAGTATCTAATTACCAAGGAAAACAGCAGTTTCTTATAGAATTAAATATAGACCTTTGTGTGATCTAACAAATCCAATCCTAGGAATTCACACAAGAGAAATGAAAATATATCCACTCAAAGGCATATATAAATGTTTATGGCAGTGTAATTCATAATGGTTCAAAACTAGAAACAATCCAACTGTTAACAGATACTAGAATTAAAAAGAAAACAAAAAAGCAGGTCTAGAAAACGGTTTAGACGGTAACCGTGGTTGTCATACAAGCCTGACAATCTTAAGGTTGATCCCCAGAACCCATTCCATAAAGAAAAGGCACTTCACAAAGCTGTAGCATGTGCATGTCCATACTCATGGATCATATACAGGACGACAGTGAGTAGAAGGTTTAGATGCAGTATCTCTTTGCAACAGAATACTATCTGGTAATATAAAAGAATAAAATAACAAAATAGACCACATATAAATCTCAAAAGCAATCTACTAAGCCTGACACACAAAAAAAGCAAGCATTGTATAATTCCATTTATGTGAAACTCTAGAAAAGACAGAGATAACTACAACAAAAGAAAGCAAATCATTGGTTGCCCAGGGCCAGAGGTAGAGATGAACAGATGGTCTCAACAGGAATTGTATGGGGAGTGAGCTAAAAAGATAGTTCATCAGTTAAGAGCACTAACTGCTCTTCCAGAGGTCCTGAGTTCAATCCCCAGTAACCACATGGAGGCTCACAACCATCTGTAATGGGATCTGATGCCCTCTTCTGGTGTGTCAGAAGAGAGCAACGGTGTACTCATACATAAAATAAATAATGCTTTTTTAAAAAGAATTTTATAGGGTAATGAAACTTTTTTGTTTTATTTTGGTTTGTTTCCTTTCATTCAGGAATCCAGAACTTTGGGGAAGTAGCGAGGAACTTGTGCTGCTGCCACTTGGCTTTTCAACACACGGTTTCTTTGTGTATCCTTGATTATTCCTAAACTAACTCTGTAGACCAGGCTGGCCTTGAATCTACAAAGATCCCATTACCTCTGCCTCCTGAGCGCTAGGACTAAAACTGTGTGCTACTATAGCCCAGAACAGCTAGAGCTTGATTGTTGTTGTGGATCTGGTTTAACGATTGTATTATGTTAATTGGGTTCCCAATATTGCAGGAGATTCCAGATGTAAGACTCCGTATGTAAGATGATGAGGGTCCCTGTCCCCAGTTGGCTTTGATTAGTAAAAAAAAAAAAAAAAAAGTTGCTGGAAGCCAATGGTTGGGCAAAAAAACAGAGGCAGGACTTTAGGATTTGTGGGCAAGGGGACAGAGAGAAGGAAGAGAACCACCATGCTGGGGAAAGCAGAAAGATCAGGGCTGAGAAATGCGAGAGAGAGCAGGAGAGCGGGAGGGGGGGGGGAGGGAGGGAGAGAGAGAGAGGACGAACACCAACATGTAAGAGTTGGGGATCGTGGCCCAGAGGCTTGGGTCTGGGGCAGCCAAGATGGAATATAGGTTTTAGTGAGTAATAATCCAGGAATATTGAAGCAGAGAATGTGCTAACCACATAGAGGTTTGGGAGTGGGCCCGCCATTGAGATGCTTAGGTCATATTAAAATATAAAGCTGTGTATGCGCCTTTCATTCAGGAATCCAGAACTTTGGGGAAGTAGGGAGGAACTTGTACTGCTGCCACTTGGGTGACAACTGTGAAAAAAACTGTGACAGTTACTTGGGTATATATGTTAACCAAGCCTGGTGCTAAGAAATATTTTTAAAAGTGTTCATCACCAACAGTCATCAAAGAAATTAAAATTACTTAAGATTTTATCTTACTCCAGTCAGAATGGTTAATAATTAGAAAATGAAAGATGAGGCTGGAGAGATGATTCTGTGGTTAAAAGCACTTGTTACTCTTGAAGAGGACCCGGGTTCAGTTTCCAGCACCCACAGCACAGCTAATGCCAGTTCCAGAGGATTCAATGCCCAATTCTGACCTCCTTGGCACTGCAAGCATGTGGTGGACATACATACATGTAGGTGAAACACTCATACACACAAAATAAAACTAAATCCTAAGAAAAATAATGATAGAAAACGTTAGCCGGGCGGTGGTGGCGCACGCCTTTAATCCCAGCACTCAGGAGGCAGAGACAGGCGGATTTCTGAGTTCAAGGCCAGCCTGGTCTACAGAGTGAGTTCCAGGACAGCCAGAACTACACAGAGAAACCCTGTCTGGAAAAAAAAAAAAAAAAAAAAAAAGATAGAAAATGTTAGTCTAGGGCTGGAGAGATGGCTCAGCAGTTAAGAGCACTAACTGCTCTTCCAGAGGTTCTGAGTTCAATTCCCAGCAACCACATGGTGGCTCACAACTATCTATAATGGGATCTGATGCCCTCTTCTGGTGTGTCTGAAGACAGCTATAGTGTACTCATATACATAAATAATTCTTGAAAAAAAAATCAAAAAGGAAGAAAGAAAAAAAAAAAAGGAAAAACATTAGTTGAACACAATAGCCCAAACTTTTAATCCTAACACTGGAGAAGCAGAGGCAGAAACTCTTAGTTCAAGGCCAGCTTAGTCTACATAATGAGTTCCAGGCCAGCCAGGATAACACAGTAAGATCCTGTCTCATAAAACAAAATAAAGACAACAAATGTTGGCAGAGATATGGGGAATGGGGAACCTAATGAATGTACTATTACTGGAAGTAGAAACTGGTATAGTCATTATGGAAATCAGTATGGAAGTTCCTCAAAAAACTAGAAATAGACCTACCATATACAGGCATACTGCTCCTGGGTATATACCCAAGGGACTCTATTTTCCTACTACAGAGACACATTTTCATCCAAATTTATCATTGCTCTATTCATAATAGTTAGGATAGGCTTAGATGCTCGTTAGCTGATGAACTGATAAAGAAAATGTGGTACCTACATACGCTGGAATTTTATTCAGCTGTAAAGAAAAATGAAATTGGGCTGGAGAGATAGCCCAGCAATTAAGATCACTAACTGCTCTTCCAAAGGTCCTGATATCAATTCCCAGCAACCATATGGTGGCTCACAACCATCTGTAATGAGATCTGATGCCCTCTTCTGGTGTGTCTGAAGATAGCTATAGTGTACTCATTCATATATATAAGAAAACTTTACAAGAAAAAAAATCATAAAACTTCTATGTAAATTAGTGGAGCTTAGAAACATTATACTCTGAGGAAACTCAAACCCAGAAAAACAAATGTTACATGTTCTCACTCACCTGTGGATCTTAGCTTTGAATATCTAAATTTGTTTGTTTAACTTTGGAATACCTGTAGAATCCAGGAAGCTAGAAAGAAATTATTGATGGGGAGGGAGAAAAAGATCTTAAAAGAGGGAGGATAGCAGAACACAGATGATATGAAGGCAAAAGGGGGAATAATGAGGAGAGAGGTGTAAGGCAGGAGGGGGATTGGAGAGTAAGACAAGGAATAGGGCTGGGGAGGGATAGCTAACAATAGGGACCTTTGAAAAAGACATATGAAAGCACATTCATATTCATTCATTCTCTCTTCCTCCTCTTCCTCCTCTTCTTCCTCCTCCTCCTCTTCCTCCTCCTTCCTGTCTGTTTCTGTCTGTCTGTCTGTCTCTCTCTCTCTCTCTCTCTGATTCAAATAAAGTAATTGGAGTTACCCTATAGAGCAGATTATGCTCATCACAAAAGCCAAAGGTTGCCAAACACAAAACCCATTGTCAGGTATGGGATACTTCCTCTTGAGTTGATCAGAGGTGTCCTGGAGGCCCCAGAATAATTCAGGCTATTGCCATTGCTCTTGTTTGCCACCCATAACTGAATGTGAGGACCTGCTGGTAAAGACTACACATACTGGCCACAGAACATGGAATTGGTATTGGCTAGAAAACTCCCTTCCTGCTGGCTAGCTTTCATGGCACTAGAAGGTGTTATATATTCTGCTACGTGGGGGTGGTGCAGTGGTCAACAGTTTTAACTAGTCACAAACCTACTGATCTACAATAAAAGAGGCATGGCAAGCTGTGCCATTGGTGCAACAGTGGCAAGAATGCTCTAAGGTTACCAATCACTTCCTGATTGCACTTAAGAACTAGTACGCAGGAAGAAACACATGCATGATACTGTGAATCTGCTTGAAAACTCATGGCTGGGGAAATCACAGGCTCCAAGTGTAAACCTACTGCAGTTTCTCAGCTAAATGGACATAGGGTTAAACTACCCTCTAAATTTGTTTGTCTGTACCCACAGATATAAATTAGTGAACATCTCACACCTCATTAGAAAAGTTTCTTTGTGCACTGGAGGGTTACACAGAAACTTACAAAGGGTCAAAGTGGAGAGAATATGTGTCAATGGAGTGTTCAGTCACAAATAGGACATCTATATTACAACCCCTGCCAAGATACAAGGGCCATCAAGGAAGAGGGGACGAGATTTAAATAATCGGTCAGAGAAGACAGCAGCAACAGTATCTTCTGGACATTACAGAACTACTGCACTCATGAATTCACAACAGCTGTGGGTGACTGCACAAGGCTTATAAGCAATCATGCCACTCTACATTCTAATATGAAGGGAAAAGGGGTTTCCAAACAACCCCTAATTATCAAGGAGCCATGGACTGTTGACAGCTTCTGTGGAATAAAGACTCAGTTTTCTTTAAGGGTGTGGTGCTTAGTAGGTGCACCAGACTCAGTAGATGGCCCCACATGAAGGAGTATATGAGCAACACAAATTATATTCAATGGGTTATTTAGGGGAAAAAATGTGGCAGTATACAGCACTCCTAGCATTCAGGAGTCAGATCTCTATGAGTTCAAGGTTAGCCTGGTCTACAGAACTAGTTCCAGGACAGCCAAGGATACACAAAGAAACACTGTTTTAAAATGCAAACAACAAAAGCTACAGAGTTAGGGGAGTATGAAGGTACAGAACAGAACCAGGAAGAGTGGGGTAAATATGATCAAAATATAGTATATGACATATACAAAATATAGCATTTGACATATAGTTTTTATGTAAACTATAAATTTAAGCTTTGTAAATAATTTTTTCCTCTTGAAATAGGCCTTTCTTTTTTTAAAGATTTATTTATTTTTATTTTATGTGTATAGGTATTTTGCCTGCACATATACACCCCTTGTCCCATGGATCCCCTGGAACTAGAGTTATATATAATTGTGAACAGCCACGTGGGTTCTAGGAATTGAACCTAGGTCCTCTAGAAGAGCATCCAGTGCTCGTAATCACTGAGCCATTTCTCAAGCCCTATATATTTTAACAAACAAAAAAGGTCCATTAAAAAGTCTAATAAATCAAGCTTTAAATACATATTTGGGGCTAGGAATTTGATAGTGATAAGAGTGTTTACCTAGATGTGCTAGGCCCTGAATTTGAGTGCCAACATTGACAATAAGTAAGTAAATAAATTGGAGAAGAACAATGGAAAAGGTGGCTGCCAAAATTCCCCTAAACAGTATTTCTCCTTTAGTGTAAATCTTTCCAGGCAGAAAAAAAAGATTCCACATTGAGAATTAAATGGCAACAAAAACTAAATACACCACTTAGCATAATCTTGTCTAATAATGGGATGTTGCACCTTTTCATGACACCAACCAGAGGACACTAAGCCACACGGTTATCTTCAGGTAAACAAAGAGCATTTCCTTAATAGATATGCTAAGAGTAAGCTTAATTTTATTGACATGACTGAACTTCCTCATTTAACTTTTCAGTACTGTTTCTCTTTCCTCAGCCTAAAGCAGTAGACTCATTCTGAAAACAAGACAGACACTGGAACTCAGAACTGGGAAAATAGGTGAGTCCCTTGATACATCTACTTCTGTCACTCTTGTCTTTTTTTCCAGGAAATTCGGCAATAGCCACAATCAGATTGCCAAGGGAGAGGAGTCTGGCTAAACAGCCTGATGACAAAGAGGCTCTTCCAACCTGTCTTCCCAAGAGTAACCCCTTATGAAAGGTGGATTTCCTTTGTACAACTGTTTTGTCAAGCAGAGGATCAGACACTTCATACATTCTGCTTGAGTAAAAGACTTGATAGTAACTTGGAAGAGAGAAAAAACTGTTCTTCCTAAAGTCTTAGGGATGCTATATGCAGAAAGACACATTCTGATTGTGAAATGAACTTCCCAACCATGGTCACCTCCCATATATAATTACTGGCATGAAGAAACTCATGCCTACAGGTCAAACTGTTAGTGCCAGGTAGGCTGCTATAGTTCTCAGTTCCCCTAAGACAACCATGCATCACTTCCTCTAACTACTGCAATTCAGGAATAGTAATAGCATAAGGCATGTTTACGCTAGGCATAGTGGTACATACCTGTCATCCTAGTACTCAGGATGTGGTGTATTTCTTGAGACCAGCCTGGGCTACAGAATGAGATGCGTCTCAAAAAACAGAAGCCAAAACAAAAGCAAACACAAGGGATCATGAAATGAAAGCCAGTCTAACTCTGCTTCAATTCTAACCACTAAATGTTCCCTTAGAGCAAGCAACATGAACACACACACACACACACACACACACAAAAGAAGCATCTCTTGGGTGCCCTCTTGCTGCTATTATGGCTTTTCTGTAGGGCTGAAATGGAGTCATACTCTATGAACTAATAGAGAAGGGAAAAGAAAAGGCCAGGGCACAGAAATGGGAAGTTATTCTAATGGCAGGCAATGAGTAACATCCAGTGATTTATAGGAAAGATAATCCAATAATACAGTAAAATAAAACAGTGTGCCTGAGATGGTTTTGATTTCAAAAATTATAAAAACATATTTTTAAAAAGAGTAGGGGCACCAAGGGAAAGTCCAGATTGGAATAAATCAGGCACAGATGGGGGATGCAAAGAGGTTTCCATGATGCCCTACCACAAATGTTGCTTCAGTTACTTGTCTTCGAGAAACTAGTTTTATTTCCTTAAATTACATTTTTTTTTAATTAAAGTTCTTGAAGTACTTGTGGTTAAGTTCAATGGTTTACCTTCTAGCTTCTTATCAGCTACCCAGATGGCTACTGAAGCATTAATACTGAGATACGCAAAGAAGGCCTTTTCTCCTTTTAGTCTCAGAATGCTACAGACATTGTGACATCACTCCAGGAACCACCATTCAGCCACCAGCTTTGCGGACTAGCCAAGCAAAGCACACAGCTTTCCTAGAGCCATGGCCTTCAACTCCCTGCATTCAACAAATACCTGTGTCAAAGGAATACCAGCCTAAGGACCCCCAAATATCCCATCCTGACCTCAAACGTATCTGTCTGCAATCATCTCGTAGATGTAGAAAGTACTAGGATTCTAAGCTGACGATAATACAACAGGGGTAGGATCTTGCACAGGGCTCATGACGGAGGAAATTAGTGTCTCCAGAACCTAATGTAGGGGAAGGACACCATTCTCTCTACCACAGTTTTGCCCCTCTACTTTGTCTGCTATCATATCCAAAGCTTTTAAATATTTCAAGTCTATAATAAAAGCATATTTTAAAAGTAAACACAATAAAGTGTTAGCAAGCATATATGTGTATCCCTGACCTACTGTAGTAGAAGGTAGTTCTTGAAAAGGGAGCACAAAACACAGAATGAACTATGATGGTACTGCAGGACTGGAAGCCATCAGCAAAGGACACACTTTTTAAGGAAGCTCTGTTGCTCTCCAAATCATAATTTTGATCCTACATCTATGGAAATGGCTCTGGCACAGACAAAAGATCTAACTTCCTTGTGGGCTAGAAGATCACCTCTGCTTCAGGCTGGAATGCTCTTCTCTACAGAATCCAGGAACTGACACATGTAAACACCCCCCCAGAAGGACACATCCAAGAGGGAATGGAAAGAAAAATGATGGTCCAGATGTTCTGTAACTTGCAATGACTGCCAAATCACCATGGACCCGAAGCACCTGGGAGGCCAGGCTGTGTCAGGCCTTACTTCCTGGTTTCAGACAGCCAGGGACCTGTGGTTGGGTGGTGACTATGACAGCCTGCAGACTGGATGGGAGAGAACCCGTTAGAAGGGCACCAGCTGACAGGACTTGGGGGCTGAACACACAGAGCTTGATTTATCACTTCCTTACTCATAAAAATGTGATTCAAAGTGCTGCTGATTAGTGAAGGATTTAAATCGTTACCCTCTCCCCAGCCCTCTTCTCTCTCCACCCCCGGCACAGATGCTGCTACTCAGCCACAACACCCCCTTCTTGCCACTGTCCGTGCAAGCACAGCACAGGGGCCCAGAGAAGATGACTCATGTGCTGGGAAATGGAAAAGTGCATCTTCCCACCAACCAGCCCTGCTGAGTGCTCTGTTCACCCCTATCCCAATGGCAGCCCACACAGTGGGGTCTGGATGGCCGCCTCAGCTGCACACCGGGTACTTGGCAGCACGTCCGCAGAGCTCTGTGTCCCAGTTGAGTGTTATATCCTGTGGCCTGGGCTGTTTTTCCCTGAACTACTCTTGGAGCCTGTGACCACCTCAGCTCAGGCTCCTCTTGCCTCATGGAGGTGAGAGCCAGGGCAAGGGCAGTACAGGGAGTGGGGCCACAGGCCTTTACTTGTCATTCCTGACTAGAGGATCCACCTTATGACCAACTACAGAAAAGTTTTACAAAAGTATCTTGGCCTCAAATATGCAAGAGTCCTTCTCTATTCTTACCTTCCTTTCACCCATATTTTCTTAACCTTTACTTAACAGCTACAAGAAAAAGACTCACTGGTGGTCTATGAAAAGTCTAGGGTATTCCTTTCCACACACCAAAAGCTGTTGAAAACAGGCTCTTTACATTCACACCTACAGAGGCCATAGGTCATCTGTTGCTGAACTGTTTGTCCCAGCTCTCCAGCTCACACAGCAGTGGTGGCTTGGGTAGGAAAGCAAAAAATGAATACAGGGGCAACTGGAGGCCCTACTTACAGAGCCCAGTGAGCAGGCAGTGTTACTATGTAGTTCTGGCTAGCCAGGAACTTGATAAGTAGACCAAAATTAAAGGCGTGAGCCACCACACCCTGAGAGCTTCCTTCTTAGTAGAAAAATTTCCCTCCCTTTAGGACTGCACAGCCTCACTAGGATAGGACTTTATAGACTTTCTTATTTCCTTCTTCTTAGAAACTAGTGCTGTCCCTTAAGGCTCCAGGTCTTCTTGCAATAGCCACCTCAGCAAAAATTGGCTAAGTTATGAAGGCTCCTAAGCCTCTGTATCTTGCCCACTGCTGAACATTCTGGATGCTGTGTAAGTCACCCTGATGGGGAAATGTCTTCCAGGATTCAGATGGGACTGAAAACCCAGGCAGACCAGCTAAGAAGCTCCTCCAATCCTAGGAGAATCCCTGTCTGCAGGGAAAGTATGGCATGCTCACTCATTAGGGAAGTTCCCCACCAGCAACAAGCTGAACATAGATCCTAATACAGACAGGAAGGGAAGCAGATTGACTGCAGGTGAGAGAAGAAATTTCTTAGAAAAGGTAAACCAAAGAGCCAGTGGCACTGTCCAGAGACATTACATCTGCTTTATGACACAGTCTCCATGGGGCAATTCCTACTTCCTGGCACTGCAGATAAGAATCTGACCAAACATTCTCTGTTGACGCTCTGGAATGACTCCTTGGCAACGTGTTGTAAAGAAACACAAAATAATGTCACTCATACTACATATTTCTATCAAGTCAAACCACATCAGCCTTACCTAACTGAGGTAGAGGGAGGGGAAGGAATCCTAGAAACATCCTTCAAATGTGACATGGTCATCAGAACATTTTAAAATCCTGCCAATCTGCCCTTCCCTCCTCACCTCCCGCCCCATACCAAAAAAAAGGGCTCAGAAAAACACTTCAAAACACATACCCCAGTACACTGGTCAAATTCTGGGACTGGTGGTTTTTGTGCCTCCAGATTTGAGTCACCAAAGCTCATCAATTCTCTGTTCTTACCCTCTGGCAGGGTCCCATAAGGGATATCCCATAGGGAACTAGACTTTTCCATATTGAACAAACAGGGTACACAAGTCCAGAAACAGCAACTCCCAATCCCTGCCAAGCATACGGTCTCTGGAATGAAACATTTCAGCAATGTCTCTCTCTTGGGAGAAGTCCTGGGTATGCAGCCTCTAAGAGGCCTTGCTGCTGCCATTAGCATAGCCAGATGTGCAACAGCATCTCTAGATTTTTAAATTAAACTTTATACTTATGAATCTCTCTTTTTATTCCACCTAATCACTACAGAGTCTCACAGAATTTAAAGACTGAAATAAAGAATCTAAGAAGCAATAGAAGGGAGACAGGTATACGTGTGTGTGTGTGTGTGTGTGTGTGTGTGTGTGTGTGTGTGTGTGTGTCTGAGTTTCTGTTTCTCTGTGTATGTCTGCGTATATGGAGATTGAGTTAGTGATAAGGTAGCATCGGAAAGATACTAAATTCAACTCTGTCTAGATGGAGAAAAACTAGATTTCCCTTACCTTTCAACTGGGAGTTATGCACAGCAAACATGTTGATGGTCATAAGCTGCAGCATACGGGTACTTCCAATAGGAGATGGGCTATGCTGTAGTAATACTTGGAACTCCTTAAGGACCTTCTCAGCCACTGCAGGGAATGTCTCCATCCTATAAATACAGGGATTCCATTATTGAGGCTCATCCTTAAAAGCACTCAGAAGAACAATTCCCCTCTCCCAAGTACACAACTATTACCGAGGAAGTTTCTTTGCTACTTATTCCACAGTTCTGCACATATAGAAGAAGAAAGAGAACAAGTATTCCAAGCTTAGAGATGAAAACAACTCAATTACTGGATAAATAGCTATAAGTTATTACACTTTGGCAGGCTATTTCTTAAATGCCCCCCCCCCCATTAAGTGGATTCAAACTGACAAGAGTTTCTGTTTGAAACAGGTTTTGTAAACAGTGAACATATTTCCTTTAAACACAAATATCTACACTATCCCTAAAAGTCTCCTTTATGAAAACTGTACTCTGTAAAAGGAATCTAATAAAAAAAAAACAAAAAAAAAACAAAAAAAAAACCTTTCTTTACTTAAAGAATTACTTTAGAAATGAGACATGACGGATCATGCCTGTAAACCCAGCACTTGAGTGGCTGAGGCAGGAAGATCTCAAGTTCAAAATCAGCCAAGGATATACAGCAATAGCTTATCTAAAATTTAAAAATAAAAAGAAAAATGAAAAGGAAAGAACATTGCTCTGCCTTCTTAGGCATTATCACACTCACTGCCCACCCATGGGTCCCAAACTCTCCGTTCAAGAACCCCAAACCTAGAGCTCCCAATGGCCTGTTTCCAGCCTTTCCTGTGCTGCTATCCTCCCTCTCACAAGCCTCTGCTCATCGGGTCTGTATGTTTTCAGACCAGTGGAAATACAATGCCCTGGCCAACTGCCACTCCCAATACAGGAAGAGCCTGTAATGTAGGGAGGCAGAAATCCAGCCAGTGACCTAGGGCTTCTAAGGAGAGGTCATTCAAACCAGTGTTTGCCAAATGTGGCCGCTGGATCCTAAACAGTGGTGCATGCCTGGAGCTCCTTTGGCAACAAGGAGTAAACCACAGCTGAAATCCTCTGAAATAAAAAGCAAACTCAAACTTGGTGCTAGAGAGAGAAACCAGGCACACAGGCCTAAGGGCTATCCTGAACAATTCGTGGTCAGCAAAGTATCTTTTACCTTCCCCCCACTCCACCCAATCAAATTACTTGTGGTACTCTGAGGGGTGCAGTGGGGGAACAGCTCTAGGCTAGATTAATAAACAGAAAGCCAAAGCAGGCAATCATTCTCAAATCCTGGAAAAAGGTGGTGTGAGTTTTGTCCCAACCTAAGTCTTTATCGTTGAATAGCATCCTTCCCTGATAAGAAAACCCCAGAGCTTTATCAAATTCTGGCAATCTTTATATCTTTCCTTTGAATGACAACTTGTACTGCTGACCCTCTGGTGCCCACAAGTCATACCACAGCTACAAGTCAATCACAGTTTGCTCCAGCCTGGCCCTCCTCAACTGTCCTCATTTTCAATGGCACAAAACACACCATGCCTTTACTTCCCGCACCCCCATGCCATTTTAAGTGCCTGCCCCAAAGCAAAGCAAAACAAAGCAAAACAAAACAAAGCAAAAATTATTTCCCTCTAAAAAACTTCAGAGCTGCTAAAACTCTTGATAGGCTAGGAATGGCAGGGAGTGATGTTTGTGGCTGGACTGGATCCATTTTTCCCCATGGGCTATAACAAAGGTTTCATTTTAAATCCTGACACTGTGCAGCACTCTCTCTAGATGGAAGTGGGGAGGGGGCTAGTACTTCTCATTACAAGAAGAACAGAGTTCACTCTGCAAGAAAAGCAGCCACACTGGGCAAGTTTCAGAGCCATGTGTCTCTGTGTTGAAAGGGAGTAGAGCACCAGAACAGAATGACAGGACAGAAGTGTCACATGGGACATGTGTCTGAGGAAGCCTCTTCCCTGGGATAGGAACTGAAACAGATCCTTTAACACTCCATGGTCAGACTAAAGTCTCAAATGAGAACAAGTCAAATGCTCACATTTTTTTTTTTCCAGAAACTTAAAACAGCCCAAAATAAACCTTCCTTTGATAAGCACAACATAATTAAAGAATCAATGGTTAAGAATGTAGACTAGTCTCACACATCAAATATAAGAGAGCATAGCTCATTCCCAGAGCTCAGTAGGCATAGGCAAGCAGATCTCTTGAGTTTGAGGCTGGTCTAGTCTACAGAGCAAGTTCTAGCCCAGTCAGGGCTACTGGAGGAGACCCTGTCTTAAAAAGAGAAACTGAAAATCTGTTGGGTGGTTGTGGAGGAAGAATTACTCGAACTAAATCAAGTGTTATTAAGCAACAAATGGGAAAAGCACAGTTAATGGTCACCTTTACAGAGGCAAGAAGGTCCCTGTGAGTTCGAGCCCAGCGTGGGCTACATAATGAGTTCTAGGATAGCCAGGACTATAAAAGAGAGACCCTGTCTCAAAACAAACAAACAAAAAGTCATCTTTCTAGGATTCAATAATGAATACAAATATGTTTTAAAGATTTGTAACCAAAATTCTTTGATTTTGGTTTGAAATTATAAGCAGTTTCATGTATTTTTCTTTGAGAAATCTTTGAGAAATTCTTTGAGTTTCTTTGTACCTTACCTACATATTACAAAAAAATTATAATAAAACTAACATAATGATGATATATAATTTATATATATTTAAAGTGTGTTGTCTGTGTACAAGTGCACACCATGCAAAACCCAAAGCTGTACATGGTGGCATATGCCTGTAATGTTAGAGGCAGGAGGATAGTTGAATTTGGGGCCAGCCTTGTCTATTACATAGTGACCCTGTCTTGAAACAAAATAAACAATAAACAAAAGTGGAGGGGATCCACAAAATTATGTTTTTACAAATACATACGTAAGCATGCAGAAAGGCATAGAAGGACATATAACTCAATGTCTAATGCACTCTCTTTGGAGAGTACAGGATGGGGATGGGAATGAGCTGGGGACAGAGTGGAGAGAAGTATTAACCTTAGCTATAGCTTTGTATTTTGTAAGAGTTTCTGGATGTTACTTATGAAATAATTATAAATTTAAGACAAGAAGAAAGAGCATGAGCAACAACAATAAAGGGGGAAAGAGGAGGAAAAGAGAAACTGTCAGAAGCACCTGACAGGCCCAGATGCTGCAGAGACAGGTATGGTAGCATCTAGAACCTGGGAACTCGATAAACTGAAACTGGAGAACTGTAGTGAATTCAAGGCCAGCCTGGGCTAGTTATGGAGTTCAAGAACAGCTGGACTACAGTTTGAGACAAACAAATAAAAAACCAAAACCAACAAAAAGCACATCCATCAGTACTACCTGTAAAGGTGCCACTGATTTTATTATACTCACATGAGAGAAACCTCAACACATATCCAGTGAACAACTGTAAAGCAGTTTAATATGATTACTTTCACACACACACACACACACACACACACACACACACACACACACACAAATGACCCTAAAATATACACTAAGCATTAAAAGTATTCAGTTATCTCTGGCTATTAAGAATATGAGTAACTTAGTTGGGCATAGCAGTTCATGCCTTTAATCTTAGATCTTCCTTGGAAAGCAGAGGCAGGCAGATCTCTGTGAGTTAGAGACCAGATTCTTCTACAAAGTGATTTCCAGGACAGTGAAAGCTACACAGTATCGCAAAAAACAAAAAACAAACATATGAATATGAGTAACTTTTTTCTTTTTGCTAAGTATACTAAATATTTTACAATGTATATTGTATAATATTAAAAAAAATCCTCTATCATGAATACTTCTGAGTTTGGTATTTAAAGACATTTAGTAATTTTACAAATAAATTAAAATACAAATACTTGATTTTTAAAGAACTCAAATCTAAAATAAATACATAGGTCTTTACATTCCAAGACCTTGAAGCTGTGCAAATAGCATGTTGATGCAAGCAAGCACAAACTTGTGTGGTGACTTTAACCAAGACAGTAAGAGGAAGCAAAATTATTCTAGTTGTCATAATTCAAGAGTTTATGCTACCAGTTGCCAGCCTCTGACCTCTCTCAGTTGAGGCCAAGTGTAGATCTCATCCAACTCACAGGGACAGCATCTATCAGAAGCCTCCAACAACGCTGACTGATTCCTTTACTAGAGTACAAGAGGGCTCAGCTCCTATTCTTTCAAATTTAAGAAGACCGATCATTTTCAAAGCATACACTTCACTGACTTACATGGCTAACTTGTAATCTCCAGAAACAACTTATCTTGTTTGGATGGCAATTTCAAGAGACAAATCTTTCAGACAACACTGGGACCAAGACTCAAGAATGCCTCAGACAGTGACTAACAGGGCAGGCCTAATCCCTCAGATGCTGAGGACACAGCTGGGCTAGACAACATTTTCTGTAGAAAAAAAAAAAAAAAAAGCAGGATCCCTAACTTTTCTCAATTTCTTATTCTTTAAAAACTTAAAACATCACAGGAACAAAAAAAATTTTTTTTAGCTAAACCATGTCACATGGGTGATGAGAGAAAATACCATATTTACTGAAGGACATCTACATAGTTTCTACTTCAGGACTGTTCTGTGAAGTACCACTACAACCGTGATTTGCCCTAATTTCTCTGTGGAAACCTACTTCTTGTTCTGGAGTCGCTGGGTAAACGGGGACTACTGTTTAACTTTCTGAAAAGTTGTACATGGTTTCTCAGAGGCCTACCCCATTTTACACCATCAGCAATATGTAAAGTTGCTCATTTCCTCCAACCCTCCTTGAGGATGATTTTAACTCAAAGCAAATCATTTTTGAATGACAGCCTTTACAGTGTGCTACAGACAGAACACAGGGTGATTGCTTTAGACTATCAGGACCCTAAAGGGCTGTCTGAGGCAGACCTGGTCTAGCACCTCACCATAGGTATGGGCCTTCTGCTAGATGCAGATGCAACACCAAGCAACTCAGTCTCTCAAATAGTAATACCCAGGACAAACTCCAAGGCAAAGGATAACTGAGACAAACTAAGGCAGATTAGAAAGAAAATGGACAGGAACTAGAAGGAGCCTTAGCAACAATCTATTTAAGAGGGCTCGAGAGATGGCTCAGCAGTTAAGAGCATTGCCTACTCTTCCAGAGGTCCTGAGTTCAATTCCCAGCAACCACATGGTGGCTCACAACCACCTGTAATGGGATCAGATGTACATGCAGATAGAGCACTCATATACATACATTAAATAAATAAAAATAAATCTTAAAAGGAAATAATAATCTACTTAAACCACTGCTAGGAGACTGAAGTGCACAAAACCTTCTGACTTGTTTACTTTGGAGGTCTTCTAACTATCCATTGTTTTTTTTGTTTTGTTAAAAAAAAAAAACTGTAGAGGCCTTTAATCTCCTTAAACCTGTCAGCTGATGTCAACAATAAGCAGCCTTGCCTTGCACACAGTAGGTGTTCAAGTATATACAGATACAACATGGAAACCCAGGCGTAGAAAAGACCAAGAACAAAAGAATAGTGTCAGGACTTTTCCAAAAAAGGAGGCACAGTGTGTGCCTTTCTTCAGCTGTTCTCCATTACAATCTCAGTCTTCATTCATCTTCAGCACCTGGCATAGTTCACATCTCCTTGTTAATTAGACATCAGCCCATGTCGTTATGTGTAGCTTGTACTCACTGCTTGTCTAGCCTAAGAGAATTTTACTTAATTTTTTTCTTCTCACTTCTTAAAAGATTTACTTTGTGTGTGTGTGTGTGTGTGTGTGTGTGTGTGTGTGTGTGCCACATGTGTGCAGGTGCCCACAGAGGTTAGAAAAGAACACTCAATCCCCTGAAGTTGGAGTTAGAGTACTGTACAGGTGTACAGTACCAACATGGGTACCGGAAATAAAAGCCAAGATCTCTGCAATATCTCTCTATAGTCATTAAGCCATCTTTTCAGCCCCCTCCACCCCCCTTTTTTTTTAACAATAGGAATGTTACTTTCTCGTATCTCAAGAACAGTATTAGAGGAATACTCATTCAGAGACTGAAGTATGTCTACAATTGATAGACGTTTTCTTTATTGAAAAGGACCATGTTTCACCTTTTATAAAGACAAAAACTGGCCAGGCAGTGGTGGCACACGCCTTTAATCCCAGCACTTGGGAGGCAGAGACAGGCGGATTTCTGAGTTCCAGGCCAGCCTGGTCTACAGAGTGAGTTCCAGGACAGCCAGGGCTGCACAGAGAAACCCTGTCTCGAAAAACAAAAAACAAAACAAACAAACAAAAAGACAAAAACTGGATCAACTATCTTTTTTTGAGGGAGGGATGGAGGGACGGAGGGGCGGAGGGAGGGAAGAGAGAGAAAGAGACAGACAGACAGACAGACAGACAGACACAGAGACACAGTGTATGTTGGAGCACATGTGTCTCAATGCATAGATGGAGGTCTGAGGATAAATCACAGGAGTAGGCTCTCTTTCTCCCTATTGATAGAACTCAGGTCATCAGTCTTGTGACATGCACCTTTACCCAATGAGCCATCTCACTAGCCCTGGATTGACTTTTTGACAACTGATGTTATACTCAAGAACATTAGCGATCCAGAAAATTAATCTAGAGTAAGTGAAATTCATTCGTAGTCTCTGTTTCTGTTTCTGTCTCTGTCCTTTCTCCTCCCCCCCTCTCTTGAGATAGTCTCATATGTATCCTAAGCTGGCAAAGAACTTGTCATACAGCCAGTGATGATTTTCAACTCCTGATTCTTCTGCCTCTACCATTTGAGTGGTAGAATTACATGAATGCCACCACACCCAGTTTTTATTGGTGCTGGAGACTGAACTTGGGCCTTCCTGAACTCTAGGCAAGTAAACAAACCAACTGAACTACATCCTTAGTCCTCTTTTTCCAGCTGTTAATCATTACTGTAGCTTTTCCCTAGATTTGTTCCTAGTATCTATGCTTAAATGAGGATTCTAAAAGAGAAATAAAATAAGCTATAATTAATACTTAATCTCATTAAAAATATATATCCTTAATATTCTTTCCATACATTCTGAAGTAAGACTTATACAAGCTTTTTTTTTTTTTTTTTGGTTTGATTTTTCGAGACAGGGTTTCTCTGTGTAGCCCTGGCTGTCCTGGAACTCACTCTGTAGACCAGGCTAGCCTCAAACTCTTGAACTCAGAAATCTGCCTGCCTCTGCCTCCCAAGTGCTGGGATTAAAGGCGTGCGCCACCACTGCCCGGCTTATACAAGCTTTTGAGTTCCATGTTTCTGATGAACAAGACACATCTGAAACTGTAGGTCTCCACAAGGGGCACTGTGGCCCCCAAGGAACATTTGTCTGGAGACAGTTTTAATCACAACTTGGGAGTGGAGTAAGTGACTGTTGTGTAGAAAGGTGCTACAAACATTCAGGCTCTCAAAGCTCAAGATGTCAATAGTTTGGAAGTTAGTGAACTTGGACATTGATAAAGGGAAAGCAGGTGTGGGCGTACAAGTACAATCCTGGCATTTTGGAGGTGGCCACAAGGAGGATCAGAACTTTTTTTTTTTTTTTGGAGGATCAGAACTTTAAGCATAGCCTGAGCTACATGACGGGGCCTGGGGGCAGGGGAAAGGAAAGGAGAAACAAAGAAAAGAACAGGAGTTAAAGAGTTGAGTGCAAGGTAGGAAAAGAAAGGTGAAAACTGGCAACCATAGAAGCTAGCTAACAGGAGAGGCATTAGCTTATTTTAATCGTGCAATTAGTACTTCCTGCATCCTGTTCTCTCACCAGTCTATACTGAACATGTCAGCTACCATCATAACTGCAGCTTTGCACTCACTGATGACCAGCTGCAGTCCACCAGAACCTACTGGATTACCAGATACTTTTCTCTGGCCTTTTCCAATCTTTTTCTTAGAATGTTTATTTCTTCATCCACATAACTGTTAACTGAGCACTCAGAATACAGCTGAGTTAGACAAAGCTTCTTCCACTGGAGCATGTGTTGACAGTGCTAGGGAGAACTTAGAAGCAACTAACATACACAGTTTATTTTTCCCAAATAAATTACTCCACACTTATTTCTGATGGTAGAGATTTTTATCTTTTGGCACTTCTCCAATGATTCCAAGTCATTTCAGAATCTAAAATATCCTTGAAATGGCCATGACTATTACTCTCGCCCAAAATGATGCCAGACAAATACAATGTGAAGCATACTTTCACTCACAAGCAACAGGGCAATGGCTCTTCAAGCAGGACACAAAGCCTTTCATCGTCTCAAAAGAGTAAACACAGAGTATATAGAAGCTGACTTGATCCTGTTTTCCCACAGGAAATCTATGTAATTACAGGGAACCCTACAAGTTCATGGCAGTGAAGAAAAAGGGAAACGCCTTAACAGGAGACTTGCAATATGAAGCCAATCACCTCAAAGGGCAGCTCACCGTACGTAAAACTTCTAATTCAGAAAAGACTGAAAATCAACAGGAACACAAGCATGGTGGTACTCTTGGGAATTCCAGCACTTGGAAAGCTGAGGCTGGAAGGTTGCCAAGTTCTAAGCCAGCCTGGGCTACACAGAGAGACCCTGTCTCAAAAAACCCGAAGCTAACTGAGCAGCACACCTTTATAGAAAGGCTGCTGCTTCTTTAGTGTCCTTTACTCAAGGAGTCCCTACGCAGAGACACTCAGCACACATCTCCTCTGACATTGAAGGCATTGTCAAGCTTTTGGATGATGAGTTTTACATTGTTAGGAAAAACTCTTCTGATGCACAAAAGGAACACTCAAAACTCTTCCCAGGAACTTAAGGGAGAAAGTCTTAAGTTTCTACACATACTGCCTTCCCTGGGGCTTACAGGGATTTACTGAGATCAGCAATGTGGCACATGGAACTGAGCACATAGGAAGTTGGTCAGGTCAGAAGACCACAGAGGAAGGAAAATGTTACTCTGTTATTGAGGAGAGATTAGGAGATAATTTTTCCCCAAGGAGGACCCCTGGAAGCTGCACCCAAGGATATAGCATGACTATCTCAGACTTCCTGGGAGTTAAGCAGGAAGGCAGAGTCAACAGAAACCCAGAGGGACGAGAAGAGGGGGCTGGGAAAGACTGTCCTAAAAGAATGGTTTCAGGAAAGAAAGAAAACAAGGAGAGACAAAGATAGTGATATCTCTCAAACTTTATGAGCACAGTAGGAAAGAGAATGAAGGAAAGGTGGAGGCCTCTAAGAATTCACACCCTGTGCCCTCGGTTACAAACACAGGCTAGTTGCTAACAATATTAAATTCCAAAATGACTTGTAATGTAGGGAAATAAAATAAACATCCTGCACACTTACCCAATCCGGGTAAACAGCTTCCCATGGGCATGGAGAAAACTGAGGATGAACCTTTTGTTCAGCTGCATGGGAAAAAGGGAGAGGAGAAAACAATTAACTTTCCCCAGTTTCCTGTTTCTGAATACAGTCCCTAGTGACACAATAACCTGGCCAGGGTCTAAAGGGGTGGGCACTGGAGATGGGAACCAAATGGACATGCCCAAACTCTCACACAGACCCAGGGCACATGCCCAGCAGCTGCTTTCAGCTGAGCCAAGACAACAGAAGACTCAGTGAGTGGACAGCACCCTCTGCTGGCAATGGCACCCCTGTGCAGAAATAGAAGCTGCAAATCTGAACTGAACAGGTTTATAGAGGGTGATGCTTCTTCCTCTCTATAGGATCGAGAAACCACTACTGGCTCCATAATAATGGAAATTAAATTCTGACAGAGATAGAGTAACAGCGATTTTAGAGAAATTCCTGATCCTACTTATGAACTGTTTTTCTACCTATGTATGAAAGCAGGCCTCTGATAACTAAGGTTAAGGTATTTACCACTAAGGTGGCTCATCCAATACTTTACTAACTTTTGAAACTGGGGTTCAGTTCTGGACATGGAGCTAAAGATTAGGGTATCTACAGAGGCCAGGCATATAGTAGATTGGTGGTGACAACAGGAACCTCTGGCTGATACTCTCCAGTCCCAACAAACGTTCTATGTAGAACCAAGCTAGGAAGTGGAATATGGGTTTTTATGTAAAGTGCTCTGGCTTTTTAAGTACTAGATACATATAAAAAATACTTAAACATTAGCTAAGTCTCAAACTCATTTGCCAGCCACATGTAGCCTATGAGCTACCAGTCTACAATCTTGAATCAAAGATTCTAGAAAATCTATCTCAATCAAAACTGAGATAATTCCTTCAGGAAAATAAAGAGGGTCTGGGGAGTTGAATTGAACTCCAAAGAAAGAAGAGACAATTTAAAAAAAAAAAAAAGATTTATTTACTTTATGTATGTGAGTGCGTTGTAGCTATCTTCAGACACAACAGAAGAGGGCATCAGATCCCATTACAGATGGTTGTGAGCCACCATGTGGTTGCTGGGAATTGAACTCAGGACCTCTGGAAGAGCAGTCAGTGCTCTTAACCGCTGAGCCATCTCTCCAGCCCCAAGGAAGGACAATTTGAAGACCCAATCTCACTGTATCCCTGATCTCCTAGAAACAGTACCCCATGGTCTGCCAGAAGGGAGGGCTGAAGTTGCTGACTTCTGCTGAGAGTAGTGGCAGACACATCTAAATCCAGCACTTGAGAGACGAGTGGATCTCTGAGTTGAAGAGAAACTTGTTCTAGAGTGAGCTCCAGGACAAGCAGGGCTACACAGTGAGACCTTGCCTCAAAAACATCTTTAAAAGTTTTAAAGAAATGTTGATTTCAAGTGGGGAATTAGTGGATCAGCATGATGGCTAGCAGGTAAAAGCACTTGACACCAAGCCTGGCAACCTGAGTTTAATCGCCAGGACTTACACGGTAGAAGAAGAAGAAGAGCAACTCCCACAGGCTTACCTCTGATCTCCAGACGTACACTCAAGCCCACACACATGCATGGACTAAATAAATAGATAAATGTAAAAAATAAAAGCAAAGACGGTAACTACAAAAATAAGGAACAAATTCAATAGCCCTGGATAGTATATCCCCAAAGAATAAAAACTACTGAGTCATCAGCCTGCAGAACACCAATAAAATTATGGTAGTTCTATCTCTTTTATACAGAAATGAGATGTAGCAATGATTTCAACATCAAATATGGTGAATAAAGCTTCCATTTTTATTTTTGCATTTAGTGCATTAATTACACTGAAGAGCTATTAAAGAGCTAAAGGATGTATGTCTAGTTTAAAAGCTCAAGCTAGTTACAGCATGCTATATCAAGGCCAGGGATAGTGGGAAAGGCTTTACCAACAGTTTTTACCAAAATTAGTAGCAAAACCTTGACCAGAGTACAGCTCTCAAGACTCTGCAGGAGAGAAGGATGGTGTGAACAGACTGGCTTCCCACCAAACAGACTTACATCTAATTCTACACAGACAATTTACCTGGTATAGTAGACCTCTAGCAACTGCCCCAACCTCCCTAAGTTCTTTCCTCATCCCTTCAGATCTGGTCTTGCTGTGGCCCAGACTGGCCTTGAATTTGCAATTTTCCCACCTCCACCTCCTCAGTGCTGGGATTTTAGGCAAACACTACACACACCCTGTTTCTTACAACTTTTCCATAGGTATGAAATAACTTAAGATAGGAAGGTATACTACATTCTCTATTCCTATTTTAACCTACTTATTTCTCTTCACAGCTATCAATCACACAGGTTAATCCATAAATAGAAGAGATTCTCTATAAGTTGCTTATATTTACATGTAAAGGATATTTTAGTAAAAAGAGAATTGTTAGTAGTCCACTAATTCAAGCCTAAAGTCATCCTTTAAGCCCTAAGGCAACCCCAACAAGTAACCTGCTTTAAATAGGAGTCAGCATTTTAATCCAGGCCTTTAGACTCTATGCATAATTTTCCTTCTCTTAACCTCAGAAACAGAACATGTTAACTGATGCAATGAGGAATGAATGAGAACAACTGAAAAGCATTACAGGTTTGCTTGAAGTCTTCTTTACTGAATGGATAGAAGATACTGAACCAGAAAGTTCCTAGAATGGAGTGAAACCCCAGAGCTTTTGGAACATCCTGGCATTGCCCATACTCCTTAAGGGATTGTCTCGGAAGAGATAAATTAAGTCTACCTAATCACTTAAATCTATATTTGCTACTATTCTATTTTAACTACATCTAGTTTTTTTTTTAAGTCACTATATTTGCTACTATTGTATATTTTAACTGAATCTAGTTTTTGGAAGTTTTTCTTTGTTTAGTTTTGAGACAGAGTCTCACTATGTAGATGTCTTAGAACTCACAGAGATCCATTTGCCTCTGCCTCTGTCAGGAGCTCTGGGATTAAAGGTGTGTACTGTCATGCACATTTTTTTTTTTTTAAAGAAAACTTTAATTTGAAAGTATATACACGGGCTGGAGAGATGGCTCAGCGGTTAAGAGCACTGACTGCTCTTCCAGAGGTCCTGAGTTCGATTCCCAGCACCCACATGGTGGTTCACAACCATCTGTAATGGGATCCAAGTGTACTCATACATAAACTAAATAAATCTTAAAAAAAAAAAAGAAAGTATATACACTTTCTCCCTGACCTTGAGAACTAACTCTTTATTTTCTGCCTAAAATATCTGTTACTCTAACTTTGTTCCACTTTATCATCACCAAAACCACTTTAGTTAGGAAAGGAAGTAAAAATGTGGGTGTATTATAGAGGTATATAGCATGCGACCCAAAGGCAGATCTGTTACACATTGATCAAAATGAGTCTTACATTCACAAGGGACAATATGAAGTAAACTAACTCTGAAGCAGGATCTTTGGAGAACTCCAAAAACAAATAAAAACACAGAGGGATCAAAGCCATGGCCTTGCACATGGGAGGCAAGTAGTTTCCTCCTGAACTAGTCTTTTGAGACAGGGTCTTACTAAGTATTAGCTCAGACTGGCCTCTAACTCTTTGCAAGGATAAGATTATGGGTGGCCCTTAAGAATTCATAACTGAGCTGGGCAGTGGTGGCGCACACCTTTAATCCCAGCACTTGGGAGGCAGAGGCAGGCAGATTTCTGAGTTCGAGGCCAGCCTGGTCTACAGAGTGAGTTCCAGGAAGCCAGAGATACACAGAGAAACCCTGTCTCGAAAAACAACAACAACAACAAAAACAAAAAACAAAAATAAAAAGAGAGAGAATTCATAATTGAAACCAAGTTTTTCCAAGTCAGAAAAACTTTAGTATGAGCTTTTCTCTCCAATACATTACCACAGACTGGTTTCCATTTCTTTTTCTCTCTTTTTTTTCTTTTTCTTTTTTTTTTTTTCTTCGTGACAGGGTTTCTCTGTGTAGCCCTGGCTGTCCTGGAACTCACTCTGTAGACCAGGCTGGCCTTGAACTCAAAAATCCACCTGCCTCTGCCTCCCACGTGCTGGGATTAAAGGCGTGAGCCACCACCGCCCGGCTGGTTTCCATTTCTACAACTTATTTTTTATTTTTTCTTTCTGTATATATATCTATGTAAGCATATGTAGGTGCCCTAGGAGGCCAGCTAGAGTAACAAGCATTTGTGAGCTCCCTGACATGGGTTCTGGGAACTGAACTCAAGCCCTAGGGAAAAGAGCACTCTGAAACTCACTATGAAGACCAATGAGTCATTTCTCCACTCTCCCCCCGCCCCCTTTTCTGAGGCAGAGTCTTACTATGTAACCCTGGTTGACCTCGAACTTGGTATGTAGAATGGGCGAGCCTTGAACTCACAGAGATTTGCTCACCTCTGCCTCCTAAATTCTGGAATTAATGGCTTCCTAAGTGCTGTGATTAAAGGAGTGTACCACCATGCCCTGTTTTGCAACTTACTTTTAATACACACCTAAATGTTCTCACGCAAGTAGACAAAGAACTGCCTCTAGATCATTCTTGTATATTTACCTACTATTCACCAGAAACTAAAAATGCTTCTTGGGAATAGTCCCTAGAGACGGTGTTGAAAGAGACAGTAACTGTCTTTACAATTCAGGACTAAAGCCAATTCACTGCGGACTCTAAACTTACCCCAAACAGATATTAATGACATTAGGTGCATGAGTAGGTCTCCAGAATGAAGTCTGCCATTGAGTAAGATCATCAGTTTTAAAACTTTTTTATTGTTGCCTCAAATATATTTTGCTAGTACTGTCACCCCCAACACACGCGCGCGCACACACACACATACACACTGTAAAATGAAGTCTCTACTAGAGAATTACCTAGCTCATAAATGAAAAGGTTAAAATACAAATAAAAGAATTCCGAAGCCAGGAAACCATGATGATACATACCTGAAGTCCTTGCACTTCTTAAGTAGAAGCAGGAAGATCATGAGTTCAAGGTTATCTTTGGCTACATAGCAAACCTAAGGCCAGTTTGATACATGAAACCCCATGTTAAACACAACAAAGAAATCTAGCCAAGAAAACAAAGCTGAACTAGTACTTTAAAAAACTGTCTCCTTAGTTGGGAGTAGCAGTCCACGCCTTGAATCCCAGCACTTGGGATGGAGAGACAAGAGGATCAACGTGAGTCTGAGGCCAGTCGGTATCTACAGACATAGTGAGTTCCAGGACAGTCAGAGCTGCACAGTGAGAAAACAAGATAAAAATCACAGCACTGTCCCCTTGTCCTATCTAACGTGTTAATTCCAGAACCACTGAGTATTTACTAGTCTTTGTACTATCACCCAAAAGTCATCCTCAGCTACATACCAAGTTTGAAGCTAGCCTGGGTTACATTAAAACTATGTCTGAAAAAAACAACCATACAAAAACCCTAGGCTGAGTCTGATAGTTGACACCTGTAATCCCATCGCTTGTCAGGCTGAGAAAGGAAGGTCATCATGGATATGATACCAGCCTTTGATAATGAGTTTGAAACCAACCTGGGTTAGAATGTCTCAAAAATTTTTTTAATCTTTATTTTTCATAAGAAGTAAATATTTTATACAAACCATACAGAATACCCCTTAAAACTGCACCTTTGTTATCCCCAGAGTAGAAAAGAACATCTGCTTGGTGGCAGCAAAACAATGCCATGCATAGGAGAGTCTAAGATGTGCCCCATTCCAATTCCACAGAATTGTGTAGAAAATCAAATTTCTGAAAAACAAATCTTTTTAAGGAGAGTAAGAGTATTCAGGGGCTGAAGAGATGGCTCAGTGGTTAAGAGCATTGACTGCTCTCCCAGAGGTCCTGAGTTCAATTCCCAGCAACCAAATGGTAGCACACAACCATCTGGAATAGAATCCAATGCACTCTTCTAGTGTGTGTCTGAAGACAGCTGCAGTGTAATTATATAAATAAAAATAAATAAATCTTAAAAAAGAAGTAAAATAATAACAAACAAGAATATCTAGAATTAGTGTATTTTTAAAAATTTTTGGAGGAGCATAAATTATCATTTTCTTGTTTAGAACCTATTTTCATAGGTATCAAACATTTCAACAGAAGTCAACTTTTCTGTTATTGGAAAGGGGGTTCTATCCTTAGATATGAGACAGCACTGGTGTAAACTAAGCTTCAAGAGTACCATAAGTAAAATGCCCAGGGCTTTTTCAGAGCAGTCAATCAAAGGTTATTCATACACCTCTGTAAAGGTTGAACTTACAGGGAAGCAGAGGATGCGATGGTACCCAAAATACTCTGTCTGTCTGTCTCCCTCAGAACTGTGCTTCTTGTTTGGCCAAACAATAGGCTTAGAGGCCAAGAAGATAAACCAACTTCTAACCCCAGGTATGTTTTTAAACCTAAAACAAGACCTACCAACTCTGAAGTTGCCAGGAGGCATTGGGATACCCATGCTTGCTTAGACAGGAATGTCTGAGAGGAAGTGACATCTATGGAAGTGATAAAGGAAGCGATAAAGAGAGGAAGAGTCTGGCACACGGTATGTTCTCTGTAGGACAGCAACCATTAGTAAAAAAATAAAAGCTATTTAGTAGTATTTCAGATTTTTTTTAAAGACCGGGTTTCAGTATGTAGCCCTCCCTGGGTGGCCTGGATGGTACTCAGTGATATGCCTCCTCCTGACTTCCAACTGCTAGGACTAAAGGCTTGCCCTACCATAACCACCCTATTTTCAGCTAGGAAACAGATAAGAAAAAAAAGCTTAGGTGAGCTAATCAACATGACTTAAATACCTGAATAATGAAAAATAAAAACGAAACCCCTCAAGGCTGAAAGACAGCTCAGTGGTAAAGAGCATACACTGCTCTTCTAGAGGCTCACAGCTCAATCCCCAGCACACACATCAGAAGTCACTCCAACACTTCTAAGCTCCATAGGGATCTGCAACGACGGACACAAGCACACACACTTTAAAATAAAAATAAACCTTAACAAATATTCAGAAAGGAACCTGAGTTCAATCTCCAGGATCCACATGGTGGGTGGAAAGAACCAACTCCTACAAGCTGTTCTCCCCTCTCCCGGCGCCCCCGGGCCCGCCCCGCCCCCCGCCCCCTCCCCCCCCCCCTCTCGTACACACACACACACACACACACACACACACACACACACACAGATAGACTGATTTTTAAATCAATGCACATATTCCTTATTTAAAGCAAAGAGGCGCAGACAGCAGTGCTGAGGACGAGCAGAGCTGCTGATACACCAGTACTGCTGACCTGTTCTAGGGCACAACAGCTCAATGAGCTATAACTGAGCAACAGTTTCATAGAGATCCTGGGATAGCTGGACCTTAGCCATATGAATTTAAATTTTAAAAATAGACATTCTAAAACTACCTTTTCTGGACCAATGAGATGGCTCAGCAGGTAGAGATACTTACCACCAAGTTAAGTGGCAGGGTAGAAAAAGAAGACACTTAGGCTAGATGCCTCCTGACCATCTCAAAAGCATCCTTAAGCAAGGGAAAGAATCAGACTAAGATTTATGAGTCGTTATACTCTGGTTTGACAATATGTAGCAAGCTACTCAAAAATGCCACCAAGCTTAGAATCTCAAGGTATCTAGAAAAAGAGAAAGTTCAGCCAAAGGGCAGCACTGTTGCTCTGACTGGCTTACTTTCTGAACGAATTTTCTTTCTGACTCATCCTTCTCAATGTCTGGGAACTCTCATGCCATTTTACCCAAATAGTAGGGGAGCCGAAACCCCTTGTGTCTATGCTGTCTTCAGGCAGGGAGGCAGAAAAAAGTTCCTCATGAGCACATATACAAACCTGTCTTGTCAATGCAAATATTGACAGAGTATAAGAAAGATGGTGAGATCCTTCTTTTTTTTTTTTTAAAGGTTTATTTATTTGTTTATTTATTTATTTATTTGAGTACACTGTAACTGTCTTCAGACATACCAGAAGAGGGCATCAGATCCCATTACAGATGGTTGTGAGCCACCATGTGGTTGCTGGGAATTGAACTCAGGACCTCTGGAAGAACAGTCAGTGCTCTTAACCCCTGAGCCATCTCTCCAGCCCGGTGAGATCCTTCTTATACTGTCAACATATTCACTAATCTATTCACTCATCCCTCAACAGAAACTCACTAGGTACCTTCTGTATACTAAAACACTGTATACAAACTGTCAAGAAGGTAGAAATTATGACTAGGGAAGAACAGGACACTGTAGATATAAAGAGCAAAAGCATTAGAAAAATTGTCTCAGAAGATATGCAGAGCTGAAATTTGATGTCTAAGGCATGCAGTTGGTATAGGAGGAGATAAGCAGTCTTGGTCATTAACAAAGAAAACAGCATAAGTGATGGTCGTGAGAGAAATATATTACAGGCTGCCATGGCAGGGTGAGTGATTCTATAAGAGGGTTTGCCAGGTACAGACATGCTGTAGAAGCCTTTGACAGAGTTTGATCTTAAGGCTCATGAAGGGTCTTGAACATGTCAGTGACATGAGCAAAGCTGTCTTTCTAAAAGTCACTCTGGTTATTAGAAAATTTAAGAGTCTTGAGGACTGGATGAGGGTTAAAGGCAAGAGGCTAAGCTGCTACCTCATTCACTCAATGACAATAGAGTCAGAGAAGAAAGTGGAAAGACGGGAAGAACTTTGGATGATCACTCCATACAGTCCAGTAGTTGTAGTTCCATGTAACCACCAGCAGAAGTCCAGAGCCATGGAGAAATCGTAAAAAAACACAAGCTAAATGCAACACTGAATTCATTTTAAGAGATAAATTAGGAATTATTTCCTTTCAATGTTTTCCCTCAAGATTTGTTTTATTTTAAATGCATAAGTGTTTTGCTTGTGTGTATGTATGTACGTTTACATACATGCCTGGTACCTAAGGTGATAGATATATGAGCAAATGAAGAAATGAATGAAAATAGCTAGCTCCAAAGATTAGTATTTCTCTATCATTTCTGGGTTGCCATATGGCAAGAGCAATGAAGTACTCAGGAGTTCAAACACGGCTCAGTAGAACAAAGAACTGAAGGGCTTCTACCCAATCTAGTACTCTGCCTAGCTCCTTAAGCCATACAGAAAGCAGCATGTCCTAACACCTGATTTTAGTTATTGACTTTCACCTATTAGATGGTTGGGCATGTCCTTCAACCTAAGGACACATTGAATTTACAGGGATGATTTTTTTTTTTAATTTCTTCTTTTTTTAATGATTTATTTTTTTATGTATATGAGTACACCATTGCTTTCTTCAGACACGCCAGAAAAGGGCATCAGATCCCATTCCAGATGCTTGTGAGCTACCATGTGGTTGCTGGGAATTGAACTCAGGACCTCTGGAAGAGCAATTAGTACTCTTAACCACTGAGCCATCTCTCTAGCCCAGGGTTGAGTCCTAAGAGTTAAAAATACCAAAAGATACTCAGACATTAGTGGCTCAAGTTTCCTAGCATGTATGTCATACTCAAATACCAACATCACGACGATGATGATGATGGTAACAGTAAGTTCTATAGAATCTTCGATGCATAAGGCAATGCTCTAAGCATTTTATATGCACTATTCATTTAACTTTTAATCGTTCTGTGAGGTAAATACTATTTTTCATGTTACAGATGAAGAAATTAAGCACAGAGGTTAGGTAACTGCCCAAGGAAAACGCAAACAGTCTGCTCCAAAATTTGTCCTCTTCTTCAGCAGAAGAGGACACCATGGATGTTGATGAAAAAAACAAAATCCAATAGAAACTTCAACTACAACCCCCAATAGTCTCCGATGTCACACTCTGTGACATCAGAATAAACCAATTGAGAAGTTTTGCAGATTAAGGGAAATACGTTTTTACAGTCCAGATATTACTATACAGGTTGCTGGAAGCACTCAAGTACACACTAAGAAAATGCCATACAGATATGGAGGTAACGTCAGTAATACCAGTGCCTGAGGCAGGAGGATCAAGAAGTTGAAAATCAGCCAAGGGTACATAATAGCCTTCCCCAACCCCGGGGGAAATGGAGGAAGAGGAAGAAGGGGAAAAATACCATTTTCATGAATAAAACAGCAGCAACAATAAAGTGAATTTTTAAAACTCAACATTTTTCCTGGAAAAATTCACAATCTGATGATTAATAAGGACAACATTCTTCAAGAATCAAAGAATGTAAGTATACACATGTTATCAAAGGACTGTACACAACTCAGATAAAACATCTGCAAACACAACCTCTGCCCACCCACCTACCAAAACGCAAGAAAACCCCTGAACCTCCCAAGAAAGGGACAAGAAGGTACCTAAGAACCAAGGGAGAATGAAGCTTCAGGCTAGGACAGATATGGTTACAAAGATGATTTTATTAACTACTCTGCCATTGGCATCAAAAAGCAAGTAACCAGCATGCAAGGAGCGCTGGCAACGTCATGCAAGCTTCAGATTTAAGCAAGGCACCAAATAAGGGAAGGATTCTGGCACATCAACTCTAGGAAAAGTGTTTCAAGTTAAAAATGGCTATTCAGGTTTGGATGTGAACATCTGTATCTGCTCTTTCTCAACAGAGGCAACTCTACTTCACGGGCAGCTAACAGCAGAAAGAGAGAACTGAGAATCAAAATGGATCACACAGGATAACCATGGCGTCTGGCACGGCCTGTCATTTGCCTGCCATCAAAGCCAAGGCTACAAATATGCCAGTGCCGAACTTAGTCCCCACCTGACCTGAAGTCAGCACATCTAGGAGCAGGCAGGCCATGTCCTCATCCTCTACTCTCACCCCCAGCCATAGTTCAGGAATAAGGTGAAAAAACCACAGCACTGTTGGTGTGAGATCCAGCTGCACTGTACTAGAAGCTAGGCCTCTTTTCAGTGAGGGTTCTTTAGTGGGTTGGTTTATGGGCTTGAGTTCTTACTTTATCTGTGCTATTTCCCAGACCAAAACAATCAATTCAAGAGAACACCTTTCAGTTATTCTCTCTCCTTCCTCCTCCTCCTCCTCCCTTCTCCCCACCCCCTCTGTGTGTGTGTGTACACATATCTATCTGTCTGCGATGGACACTGAAGTCAGGGCTGCAGTGCATATACTATGCATATACTACTAGGTAAGCCTCTACCAGCACCACACTACAGCTTCAGTCCTGATCATATCTTTGGTTCAATTCTATCTCTTCTAAGTTTTCCATCATTTGGTTGGTTGGTGGGTTGGTTGGTTGGTTGGTTGGTTGGTTCTTGCTGACAACTGACTGAAGCAGTCTCTTGTTTCTGCTGCTATACTACTTACTCCAGGCAAGACAACCCTTAGGTGTCTAGACAATTCTCCTGTCTTCACTATCCGTCTTGCTGTAGCAGTACTGGGATTATAATAGGTGAGCACCACTTCATCCAATTTTACATGAGTGTGAGGGGACTGAACTTGGGTTATTAAGCATGTAGCTAGCCCTTTTATCCACTGAGCCATCTTTCTGTCTCCCTCCATCCCTCTCTTTTTATCTTCTTTTTTTTAAGATTTATTTTTATGTTCATTGGTATTTTGCCTGCATGTATGTCTGTGTGATGGTGTCAGAAGCCTTGGAACTGGAGTTAGAGACAGTGGTGAGTTGCCATGTGGGTGCTGGGAATTGAATCTGGGTCCTCTAGAAGAGCAGCCAGTGCTTTTAACCACTGAGCCATGTTTCTAGCCCTCCATTCTTCATTCCTCTTAACAATCCATCTTAAAACATTCCTATCAGAAAGTATAAACATTAGCTGTTTCTTGCTTTATTTGCAATGCCCATTCACTGTCACTATTAAAAATATAAGAAATATTTAAGTTCAAAGCTAAAAAGGAAAGAAAGAGTGAAGGTAATATTAGTATAAAACCACAAGGACATGTTATAACAACTTACCAACCTGTACAGCACTCATAAATGTAACACTTTTCTGCTATACACTACAATATATTTTTTAAAGTTTATAACCTTTTTTTACTGTTCAACCAAGAGCCTCTATTCTGGGGATTGTTGGTTAAGAGTGTGTGCTGCTCTTGCAGAGTACCTGGATTTGGTTCCCAGCACAAACATCAGGCAGCTCACAGCCACCTGCAATTCCAGTTCCAGGATGTTCAACACCCCTCAGGCCTCAACAGGTGCAGGTGGTAGTACACATAAGCTCACACAGGTACCATATATACATAAAATAATTTATAAAAATTAAAAGTTTAAAAAAGAATAAAAAAATTAAAGGTTTTTATTCTAATACTCTTCCATATGTCCTAATCCTCACCAAGACTTCTAATTCTGAGGCAGTAGAAAAGAAGGTGATTATGATAAAAGTTTGGAGCTCCCTTTGAAACAAGAAGATGCACTGGTAGGTCTGGATAAATGGCTCATCAGTTAAAATACTTGCTGTTCCTGAAGAATACCTAGGTTCAGTTCCTGACACCTACTTGCAGCTCACAGTTGTCTGTAACTCCCGTTCCAAGGAGTCTGGTACCCTCTTCTGGCCTCCATAGGCTCCTGCACACATATGCTACACAAACATACACCCAGGTAAAAACAAACACAAACTGAATACATCTTTAAAAAAGAACTGTTCTAGTGTTAAATATCAAACCTCTCCCTATTTCAGACACAAATCCAGGAAAGACATAAAGAAATTTGCTTGTGGAAACAGAAGAAATTTAGAAAAGCGCTCTAGAAAGTCTGACTCATTGTGCACACTGGCCTCTAGAACATTGTAGGGCACAAAGGGTATTTATCAGTACCTTATTCAGTCTTCTGATATATGCCACTTATAAGGACTTTAAAGCCATACTTTTTACAGATCTGTTCAGAAGTCTAAAGGAAAACTTGCCAAAGAAATTCCTCAGAGAGAATGTCAATGGCCTTAACATAGTTTGCTATACAAATTAGGATCTAGAACCTCAGAGATTTATGGCACATGTCAGCCCAAATTTTCATTATCAACTTAAGCCAGAAAGAAATACTCCAGAAAAATACAAATCCAAAGAAAGCCTTATCCCAACTGCTTTTTCTCTTATGCTATAGTAGATGCAGTCCTACTATGCATGTAAGCAAGAAGAGGTCTTACTGTGGATGGTTCCAACACAAAGCATAACTTATTCCTAAGCCAAGCTGGGTTTGACTCAGAAAGCTTCCCAGAATGTTGGAAGGCATGACTTCAGGGTGAGTCAACCTTAGCTAAAGCACAAAACAAAGCAGAGAACTATTTAAAGGATTCATTTCTAAGACTGGGCCAAATCAGTCTACTTTGTGATGAATGCTGAGTTCCAAACAAGTGATTAGACTTCATCAGTGTGGACATATGTAAGGTGACCCAGACGCTACAATAACACTCTCAGCTAGCAATCCAAGAATGACCATCCCTAACAGGTTTCCCCTCTTCCTTCTCCTTTTTCTGTATTTCTTTTCCTTCTTTATTATTTGTTTATTTATAATATTGTGATGAGTAGGTATACTGGAGCATAGGGCCAGAGCCTCATGCATACTAGGCAGTCACTAAACTACTTGGCTACATGGTCAACTTCTTTGTTTATTTTTGAAATGGAGTCTTACTATGTACACCAGACTAGCCTCAAACTTACAGAGATCTGTCTACCTCTGTCTCCTAAATTCTGCGATTAAAAGTGTGCACCCCTGACATGCCCTGTTTTTGTTTTACTTTTAAGATGGGGTCTTTTTTTTTTTTAAAAGATTTATCCATTTATATAGCCTCCCTGCAGCACATACACCTGCACACTAGAAGAGGGCATCAAAACCCATTACAGATGGTTGTGAGCCACCATGTGGTTGCTGGGAATTGAACTCAGAACCTTTGGAAGGGCAGCTGGTGTTCTTAACCGCTGAGCCAATTCTCCAGCCACGAAAATGAGGTCTTAATATTTAATTGTCTGATAATGAAACTGCAACCCTCATGCCTCAGCTTCCTGAGGAGCTAGTATTACAGTCTTAAGACTGTAATGCCAGGATTCCATGAAGTTTTTAATTATACCATGTTTTTATCTACATTGTTCCTTGCTGTCCACATCTGCTTTTTAAGAAAGTGTATATGTTTCTGTATAAATATGTCCATATGAATGCAGTGTCCTCAGGCCACAAGTATCAGGTTCCTCTGGAGCTAGAGTTGGTGGTTATGAGCCACCATGTGTTCTAGAAACTGAACTTGGGTTCTCTGCAGTAGTACTAGCTCTTAACTGCTGAGCCCGCATCTCCAGCCCCCATATCTACCTAAAGAACCTCTCCCACTCCTCAAAATTAAGGTCATAGACTATCTTTCTCTGCTATTTTCTCTGATCACCCTTAACCTCCTTCTCCCCTCTATAGCACTATACATATGCAATACTTCATCCTAAGTACTTGTAGATCCATTTCTGACTATAATGTACCTCCTGAGGGAAGGACCAACATCATTTACTTCCCTACATGCAGTGCCTAGAAAACAGTACTAGCTTAACATCTGTGGAGATTACTTGAGTGGGGAGGAAAATTTGAATCTCTCAGAAAATATTAATTAACCCTAAAATAGTTTTTATAACTGGATAAATAAGTCAAAAAGGAAAAAAGAAAAATGTTCATATAAAATTATAAAGACAGTTATTTAAGGCAACATAGAAAGGTGTGCCAGAAGACAAAATAGATTTTAAAAATAGGAAGAGGAGTTGGAGAGGAAGGATAAAGAGGTCATCAGTAGTTAAGGTCACGACTCAAAATATATTCCAGAACTCAAAATATATTCCAGAAAGTTCTTTACAGTTATTAGAGGAAGTTACCAGTTTAGTTGGGCTATAACTTCTCTACAATTAAAAAATTACTCTATAAATAACAAGTTCATAAATGCACTTGACTAATTTTATAGCACTGAAAACATGAAAATTTCTACCATAATTCCCACAAGTGGCATCATGTAGCACAAAAATTATTATTCATTTTAATATAAGGTGAGTGTATACCAAATACAAATGAATAAGTAGTACTGCCAGTTACATAGCTGTATCAGTTACATACAATATGGCAATTGTAGGTATAAATGACAGACAGATGTCTAATGGTTCCTATATTAGATGCTTAATACGTTTAGATCCACAGATAAAAAACAATTTAAAAATCATGGAGACACTGAAAAATA
Organism: Grammomys surdaster; assembly: GCF_004785775.1. Taxonomy (NCBI): domain Eukaryota; kingdom Metazoa; phylum Chordata; class Mammalia; order Rodentia; family Muridae; genus Grammomys; species Grammomys surdaster. The sequence goes on from NW_021621078.1 coordinate 7,926,834, forward strand.
AAAGTGTTGTTAATACACTTTATAATGCATCAGATCTGGATCTTTTTAATTCCTTCTGATCTAGAGTCTATACACTAATTCTCAGGATGATAAAACTGAGCAGTAACTTCAATACTAAATATTTATGAGTAAAATAAAAAGCTTCCAAAATGGGAAAAACCCAGAGTGTCCCTCAGGAGCCAAAAACAGTCCACAGACTGGAGAAAGAATATGAGCCAAGAAAACAACTATTTCATATTCTTCATCTTAGCTGAAACATCATATCCAAAATGGTGAAAAGAGAGTAGACAGATGAAGTTCTGGAGCGTTTAAGAGAAGGGAAGGAATGCAGAACAAGAGAACTATGGATATATCTCCCCAAGAGAAAGGGCAGAAACAAAACCAGTAGAGGAAACCATGAGAAAGGCAACACGGGGGATGCATGAAGTCTCTTACCCACAGAACAGCCAGTGTTACTGTATAGTCCTTCCTACATCACAGCTGCATACTCAACAGGGTCCAATGTACAGGACTCATCTTATTGGAAGGCTCTTCAAAAACTAGATCCTAAGGGACAATTTATAGTACACCCTCACAAACATGCCAGCTGGCTGCAACTCAGCAGCTGATTGCTCCCTTGTCTAACTTGGTAAGGAGCCAGAGGAGGACTTTTCGTAGTCAACTCTCCCATGCTGGAAATTCTCTAATGCCAGAGTTCTGGCTTAAGTCAGGATATCAGGTTATTCATGAGAAGCCAAAACTATATCTTTACATTGGCTTTGAACAACTCTCTCAATTATACCATACAAATTCCCAGAATCTTCAACATCATCTGGACACGAAGGCCAAAGACAGCAACTTCTCACACAGAGTGGAACGAGTTTTTTAAAGTATGAGTAACATCAAAACAAACTTTTCATAAGTTATAAATCAATCTCACTGACTCTAAACTAGGCAACAGGACAATACACTCAATAAATGGTTTCCTTAAAACCTACTCTACTAGGCATGCTCCCTTTTCTACCAGATACTCAAATTCTCCCCATTGTTGACTTATTCTATGAGGATCAAACCACAAGGCTTGATGAGGAAATCTAACAAGGTGGCTTCTGTAGGGGTTTTTTTCTTGTTTTGCTTTGTTTTCTTTTTTAAAAATATCATTGAGCCCAAAAATTCATGGTTCTTAAGTGGAATAGCACTTTTCCTCCCCCAAGAGAGTGTTTGAAAATATGTGGGGACCACTAGTAGCGTTTAGCTGGCAATGCCAAGAACACACTGTCAAGTACACAGCATCAACTATGTGATCATGAAAGTGCTAAAACCATTAGCAGTGTCTTATAGGAAGGCCCTCAACCTTGACTGACTTCATCCCTCCCAGCTTCTAGGACAGTAAGGAAAGAATCAAGGGTTGGGAGTAGCCTGAATTTTAAACTATTTAAAACTAGCATGGACAACATAAACAACTTCATCTGGATAATCAACCAATGAGATAAGAGATGACTCAGTGGGTAAAAGTGCTTCCTGTAAAGTCTAAGGACCAAAGCTCAGACTCCTATACCCACATAACATGCTCAGCATGAACATACAAATGACTGTAACCCAAGTGATAGAGGGAAAGAAAATAGGAGGATAACTGGGGCTTGCTGGCTAATAAAATATGGGTTTCACGTTCAAGAAACCCATATTTTCTTGAAAATATGGGTTATTCAAGAAACCATTAAACCGTTAGAGAAACCCTAAAAGAGTAAGGTGGAAAGTGACGGGACACATGACACCCTTCTTGGGCCTCAAAAAGAGCATGTACATGCAAATACAAACACACTCACTCACACACACACACAGAGACACACCACTATGCTACTCACATATACAAATTAATAATGAAGATGTGTTGGACATGGTGGCAGATCAGTGTTCAAAATAATCTTTAAAAAACTAAAGATATGAGTAAAATAAAGTATAGCATACTGTGTTATGAACAACCTCAATAATATATATAATATAATGCGTGTTTCTTTGTTGAAACAGGGTCTCATTATGTATCATTGGATGGCCTGGAACTTGATACATAGACCAGGCTGGCCTTGAACTCATAGAGATCTGCCTGCCTCTGCCTCTGGATTGCCAGAATTAAAGGTATGTGTGGCCACGATCTGCTAATAATACATATAATAACTGATTCCATACTTAAGACCACTGGCTATTGACAACCTACCATCCACTTGGTAGCTCACAACAATGTGTAATTCAAGTTCCAGAGAATCTGACACCCTATATTCTGGTCATTCAAACAAAATGCCCATACACATAAAATAAAAATTCATTTAAAAATATTTAATGGGACTACAGAAATGGCTCAGCTGTTAAGACCATGTACTCCCCTTGAAGAAGATCCAAGTTTGGTTCCCAGCACCCATATTTGCCAGCTAATAACTTCCTACAATTCCAGCTCCAGGATCCCTGATCTGCCAGCATCTGGACTCACATGTATGTATATATTCATACCTATATATGCATGCACAACTATAAATAATAAAAAAATCTCAAAAATATTTTTAAAAGAACAAAAGTTTAAATACCTAAGAATTGGAGCTGGTAAGATAGTTTAGCAGGCAAAGGAGCTTGCCCCTAAAGTCTGACAACCTGAGTTGAATCCCTGCGACCCACATGACAAAAAGAGAGAACTTACTCCCACAAGATGTTCTTGGACCTCCATAGGCACGCACGCACGCGCAAACACACACACACACACAAGGAAAGAAAAAAGAAAGAATTTAAATTAAGACCCAAGAATTGAAAAATATGTTTGATTTGTAACAAAATTGTTCTCTGATCACTTTCTCTTCCTCTGGACATTTTAGCTGCTTCATGTTTTCTTCTGAATGTTTACTTTCAAGCACATTACTGGAGAAGCACAGAACCCCACTCCTAACTCCTTCACGATGTATTACTCCATACTTGTTCTGTGTACTACTCAAGACTTCTCTCTACAATTATTGCCATTACTATTTCTAAAATGTTTAAATTAAACCAAAGTTTGGAAATTCTGACTGGTATCTGGGTCCGACTTTCCGGATGGTAACTGAGGTCATGTGGGGTGGAAAGTAGCCTGTGGGTAACAGATCACACACATGCACGCGAACAGGATATGTTGGTAATCTGGCTTCCTGAGACCTAGTAAGTTGTGAGAGTTCTCACCATCACCCCTGGAGAAAATGAAAAACCTAAAGCTGAAAAATGATGGATTTTTAAAAAATGTCCCCTCTTAGCACTCTATCTGGTTGAGTCTGGGGAGGAGCACCTTTGCCTCCTATACCATTTTACTTGTCTAAAACTACAAAACAAGCAGAATGAACTGAAGCTTCCTCGTGGCGTGGAAGCTGGTGTTTGTGGCACAGCTTATGTCACGTCTCAAGCCCAGAAACACGAAGTGTGTGGTTTTGGTGTTTAACCAGCCTCTACTGCACCCTGGCATTGTTTCTTCCCCCATAAACTTTAGAGGAAAGAAACCAACCTCCTATCTTAAAACGAACAGCCAGAATAAAAATAAAGCCCTGAAGTGGTTTGGTGACCGAGGTCATACGGGCTGCCACAGGTCTGAAGGTAGGGGCCAGTGTGCTCTGAGAAACTTCACTGCAGTCAACCGCAGAAGCAAAGACCTCAGTCCCACAGTCCAAACGCAGTCTAGGAAGCTGCCTTAGGCCTATGGGAGCTGCTCCTCACAAAGCATTTTGTACTCTCTGAAAACTTCCAATCCTGGTCATGACTTTAGTAGCAGTCTAGCTAAACTGTTCCTAGAGCCTATGAAAAGCAGAGCCGACCTGGAGCCTTGTCTATAGGAGGCTCCATGAACTCCTCCATGCTTACTGCCTCATCTCCATTCAGGAAGCATACTTTAAAACATGCTTCCGAGGTGAAAGAGTAGAACATGAGGTTCATACTACAAACTAGAAAAATGAAACGGGAACTAACATGAAATCAACTCTCAGCAACCTGATGAAAACAAAACAAACAAAAGCCAAACAAACATGCAATCCTTACACCCATGAAACCAACAATTCATCCTTCTCTGCCAGGATCGCATAGTTACAGAACAACAAAATAACTGGGTTATCAGACATGAAAATGTGCCTACTAGCAAACCCAGAGATGCAATTGTTCTCTAACATTCTACATTGTCCAGAAATGAGGGCAAACACTGTTTCTGTTCCTTCATCCCAGCAGGAGTTCTGAAATTGTAAGCTTAATATACCATGATGTATGCCTAACAACTAGAATGCACTAGATCATGTGCCACATGATCTGAGGAACAGGCTTTGACTTGTGGTTTTCCTGGGTGGACAGGAGAGGAGAGGGCACTGTTTGCCACCTACACAGCAGCTTTCTTTAGTGTTATGGCAGTGGCAGCAGCAGCAGCAGCAGTAGCAGGGGTTTAGCATACAAACTGTACAAGGGGCACTGAAAAGTGAGAGAAATGATGGGTCTAAAGAAAAAATGTCAGCTGTGTAATTTTTTAAAAAATCTAAAAACAAGAAAATTCAGAACTCTATACTATGGCTGGCTCTTTAAAAAAGCACAAAACATCCAGGCCAGATTCAAATGCCAATTTTCAGGCAAGAACTATTATTTTCACCTTGGAAACTAACATCATTACTACCATCTGCAGATGAGGAGGCTGAAGTTCAGCTAGTTATGGACTGGGCCTCTGCCCTCAGAACTAGCAGCTAATAAAATTAGGACTTAAAATCAGAGATTTTCAAAGCCCAGACACACACACACACACACACACA
>NW_021621078.1:7932002-7977165 GCF_004785775.1 Grammomys surdaster
CTCTCCCTCTCTCTCTCTCTCTCTCTTTTTTTAAAGAATTACGTATTTATTTTGTGTATGTGAGTACACTGTAGCTGTCTTCAGAGACACCAGAAGAAAGCATCAGATCCATTACAGATGGTTGTGAGCCACTATGTGGTTGCTGGGAATTGAACTCAGGACCTCTAGAAGAATAGTCAGTTCTCTTAACCACTGAGCCATCTCTCCAGCCCAAAGCCCAGACTCTTAAGCAACTTCTATATTACCCTGACTCTGACATGTAAGATACTAAACAAAATTAACTAAAGTTACTAAAAAAACATGCTATTGAGAGATACATTAGACTTGAAAGAAATTATTCACAGAAGACTTCCCCAAGTTTAGTGGTAATAAGAGGGAGAGAAAGGAAGGTGACTAAAAACTGTATATGTATTTATAATATACTACCTACTTATTTATTTTAATAAATATGAATCTGTGGCTACTGGGAGAGCTCACTGGGACTGCGGCTGCTGATCTACTCGCCAGTGGGTAGCTCACAGCAATGCACCTATGGATAGCACTAATTAGACTCAATAAAATCTAAAAAAGGAGAAGACATAAAATTGGGAGGGAGAACCTTGGGAGGAACCCTGGAACTTGGAGGAAGAGAATAGAGGAAGAATATAGTCAAAATATGTTGTACACATGCATGAAATTCTGAAAAGACTTAAAAGCTACTATATTAAAATTACAGCATGAAATTCATGAAATTGGTATATTTGCACAGGGGTCATGCTAATCTCTACATCACTCCAATTGTATTGTACATACTACTGAAGCCATACATCTTGATTAAGACATTTTAAGAGGTTGAGGCAGTTGGGTCAGCTCAGCAGTAGAGCACATGGTTAGGAGACACAGAGCCTCTGACTTTCAACTGGTTTTGACTAAGCATCAAAACCAAACAAATGCAGGTCAGAGCTCTTGTAGGAGCCTAAAAAGAGGTCTACTCTCCACTTAGAACCCAGTTTCCAAACCAAAGCCACAGAATCTATGCAGAACAGGCCTCAAATTAATCCATGTCATACTAATTCAAGATGCTTCCTTGTGAGATGGACAAATAAAACTAAACTGTTTTCTACCACTATGCAAGGCAAGCATTTTAATTTTACTTTGAGTGAGGTTTCACATTATGTACGTACTCCAGCTTATCTCACAGTAAGAATCCTCCTAAACAGCTGGATTACAGCTGTGAATAACAGTACATAATCTTCTGTGATAACTGACCTACTATGTGCCTGACCTTGCCTGGGCTCATGCTTTCCCATTGTGTGCCTGGAGAAGTTTCTTTTCTATGACAGGAGGGATGGTCTGGCCCCAGAACTTTAACTGTCGCACTTTATACTTCTGTTTGATAAAACAGGAAGAAAGTGATAACTGTGCCAAGCTAAGGAAATCAGAATACCACGTTCCCAATCAGACTGTTAAACATTTAGGCATGGGGACTGGAGACTTGGTTCAGAAGTTAAAAGAGCTTGCTTGCTCTACCAGAGGACCGAGGTTCAATTATTCACAACTGCCTGTAACTCCAGCTCTGGTGGATCAAACACCCTCTTTTGACCTATACAGACACCTATACTCATGTACACATAGGAACAACAGACACAAATACATAATTAAAAATAACTCTTTAAAAATAGTTGTTCTCTCCCAGCTGTGGTGGCTTTTAATCTCAGCAATTGGAAGGCAGAGGCAGGCAGATCTTTATGAATTTCAAGGCCAGTTTAGTCTACAGAATGAGTTCCAGGACAACGGGGGAATCCAAAGAGAAACCCTGTCTCCAAAAAGAAAACAAAATAAACAAATAAGCAAGCAAATAAACAAATAAAAATAATGGTTCTCTCTGGGTGATAAAAAATTATGAACTGCAATATTCATTTACTGACTTGATTTTGAGGTTTCGTTGTTTTGTTTTTTGAAACAAAGCATCACACTGTAGCCCAGCTGACCTCAACACTGCAGTAACCCTCTTGCCTGAGATTCCTGAGTACTACATGGATTATAGATGTGAGCCACCAGGCCTGGCTCATAACCTTAAAAAAAGTTTAAAACAACAACAACAAAAAAAACTTAATGGGGAAAAAAAGCTTTGCTCTAATAATTCCAAGTTATTGGCAACTTTCTTCAACAACTGGCAGAAAAAGATACAAGTATGTTTAAATTCAGAAAGCTTTTGTCAGGCTAGCTGTGGTGTGTTCTCCTTTAATCCCAACACTGTGGAAGAGCAGACTGTTCTGTTTGATTTTGAAACCAGTCTGGTTTACATAAGAGGTTCTAAGCCTGTCAGAGCTATAGAGATCTTGCCTCAAACCAAACCAGACCAGACCAGAAAGCTTTGTGTAAGAGTGGCCCTGACACTACCATCAACCATTAAACTGTGATAAAGAAGAGTCAGAGAGCATCCAACCCATGAAATTTAATGAATGACATGCAAATCTCATGGGATTAACAATGCAGGCATGACAAATAAACAAGAAATTTAAGAAACATTTCCAGAATCCAGAAATATTAGGGGAGACCAGCTATGATGGTTGATCCTGTCAGTTTGACTAGAGATGCCAAGATGTTTAGATCACTAACGTACATTTCTATGTGGCACATGGGCATGTACACAAATGGATGATATTTCCACAGAGGATTGGCTAAGGAAGGGAAATTGCCCTGAGAGTGGACAGAACCATCAGATAGACAAATCAGAGAGGAAGAAGAAGCCAGCTAACATAGGTATCTTTCCCTTTGCAGCCTGGCCACTGTGAGGTGAGGGCAGCAGCCTCTGCTTCATGCTCTGGCCATGATACTCTGCCTTGCCTCACTTGGCCCAAAGCAATGATTCCAGCCAACTAGAAGCCGAAACCTCAAAAACCATGACCAAAAAAATCTTCCCTCCCTTTAGTTCCCTCAGGTTCAGGTATTTTTCACAGTGACAAAAAGTAACACAACAGCCCATTGACTTCCTCCCACAATACCACAGCACCAACTGAGAACAAGGCTCTAGGAGAAAGCTCAGCCTCAACCCCACCATCCCCACATTTCATACTGCCCTCAACTGAGCAGAGGAAGGTAAATCTGCAGGCCTCGCTGTGCCACACCACTTTGTTTTTTGTTCCTGGTGTATTCTTTTTGGGTCTGCCTGGTTGAATTCTCCAAGAAGCCTTCTGATTTCACTTCCCTTTATACACTCAAGCCCATGTCTGCCAGGTTTGGACCAAGGGCCACCTCTCTCACAGTACTCATAAACTGACTTAATCACCAAACTTTATTTGTAATATCACTAGCAAGACTTGAGGTGTTTCTGCAGTCATCCCCAGACGTATAAAGCAGAGCAAATGTGATTAACTCTATACAAGCTCTCAGCTAGGGCAAACAAGACAATTCTTTGACCTCAGGTTTCAGGATTTAGTTTAATTATGTGTCCTTTGTTTCTAATTAGCCCCTTAGCTTCCACAATTTTTTTTGTTTTGTTTTTGTTGTTGTTTTGTTTTTTGTTTTCTGTTAGCTATTTTCCTGTTTAAAATGACCATAGGCATAATGGTGTCTAGTGTTCTCAAGTACAAGAAAGTTGTGATTCATCTATAGAGAAAATACAGACCATGTTTATCCAAATAACAAGAATCACCTGCAAGTCAGGAGTGGTGGCACACACCTTTAAACTCAGGACTCAGGAGGTGGAAGTAGGAAAATCAAGAGGTCTATATAGCAAGTTTGAGGCCAGTCCAAATGATATTCTACTGTCTCAGAAACAAAACATCTACACACTGAAACCTGGATGTTGGTTCATCAGAGCAGAAGATGGCAAACTAAGCCTAAAGCCAAATCAACCTGGCCCATTATCACCTGTCTTAGCCAATAAAGGTTTGCTGTACCACAGCCATGTTCATATAACACCACAAAGTCATGGTAACAAGAGACATGAGATCTACAAAGCCTACAACATTTATCCAGCCTTTCATGGGAGAAGTTTGTTGATTCACACACTAGACACAAAGCAGTTTAAAAAATAACAGCATTGAGCTTGGCTTAAGAGCATACAACTTTGATTCTAACATTTGAGAGGCAGAGGAAGGAGGCTCTCCCATGAGTTCTAAGCCAGCCTGGTCTACATAGTGAGACACTGTCTCAAAACAATAACAAAATCAAAACAGAACAAAACACCAAAATGGGCTGGCCAAATGGCTCAGTCAGTAAGGACAACCCTGGGATCCACATAGAGGTGGCAGAACAGAAGAAACTCCACCAAGCTGCCCTCTGACTCCACACTCCAGTATGGGGAAAAAAGCTGGGAACAGCAGATAGGGCAGATGGTTGTGGAGCACAGACTATAAAAATTTCAGGGACAAACTGTATCAGCACTTCTTCCTTCCCTGGCACATTACAGGTACTATGGTCTATATAGGATGCTAAAAATAAATGAGTCAGATGCTTCAAAAAAAAAAAAAATGGGGCTGGAGAAGAGGGGGGGGATAGGATGGGGGACTTGTGGAAGGGGGGACTGGGAAGGGGACAACATTTGAAATGTAAATAAATAAAATAATCAATTATAGAAATATTGTATCACACTACCTAATAAAAAAGAAAAAATGGGACTGGAGAATCAGCTCAGGGGTGAAAAGCACTTGTTGCTCTTATAGAGGACCTAGGTTCAATTCCCAGTACCCACAAGGTGGGTCACACCTCTCTGTAATTCCAGTCCCAGATGATATGACACCCTCTTCTGACTTTCTCAGACACCAGGAATGTATGTGGCATACACATATATGCAGGCAAAACATTCATACACATTAAAAAAAAACTTAAAAATTAAATAGGTTAAAAAGGTTGAAAAAGGTTGTTTTTGTTTTAAATCTTAACAGATGCATCACAGACCTTTGCCTTTAAGTATGAAAATTATTTCTAGTGCTGTAATTTAACTTCCTTGATTAATTCATTGATAGCAACAATCCACTGTTCAGATAATAAGTACTCTGATAGTCTGAAACATAGCACAGGAAGAGCTGCCACAAATGGCCAGAATTCTCTCAATACCAACTAAATAGTTTATTTGGCAGAGGGATTTTAAATGTGAATCTTAACAGGACACCTCTTGCATTGGCCATCCTACCAAGCTGGATGTTCAACCCATACCACATCTCAAGACTTAAATCCAACAACCCACAACCTAACCTTCCCACAACTGGCAGATTCAGAACACACTGTTTGGGACATCATTATCATTACTAATAACCACAGTAAGTCAAACTTCCTGCTTATTCATGGATTTCTAATCATTTATGCTGGAAATTCTAGCAATGGTCAAAGGAGACTATCCTATTAGGGCTGTTAATACTCAAAACTGAACAGCTAATATAGACAAGCAATGCACAAAAAGATTAAAAAAAAAAAAAAAGGAGTGACATAAGTTAAATACATGACATATGGCAGGGCACAGCGAGGCAAGCATTTAATCCCAACACTGGGGAGGCAGGGAAGACAGATCTCTATGAGTTCAGGTCAGCCTAGTGTAAAGCAAGTTCCAGGGCAACCCAGGACTACAAAGATAATCTTGTTTCAAAAAACAAACAAAATACATAACATATATGTTTATAATAAAATGTATAGTCAGCCGGGCGGTGGTGGCGCATGCCTTTAATCCCAGCACTTGGGAGGCAGAGGCAGGCGGATTTCTGAGTTCGAGGCCAGCCTGGTCTACAGAGTGAGTTCCAGGACAGCCAGGACTACACAGAGAAACCCTGTCTTGAAAAACCAAAAAATAAATAAATAAATAAAATTTATAGTCAAATTAAGAACATACGATAGAAAAAGAACACACTGAGAAGACACCAAGTGAACAGCTCTGTACAGTATTCATGCCAAAAATGCAGCAAGGGACACACACACACAGCTCAGAGGAAGAGAGCCAGCCTAACACATGAGACTCTAGGTTAGAGTCAACACCACAAACACAACACAACACAACACAACAAGAACAAAAATGAGCACAAGAATTTGTGTCATCATGACCAGGTGTACTGAGGAACATTTTCACCCTAACGTAAATTTTGTGCTTGATATATGTGATTCTGCTCACAAAAAAACATGACACATGCCTCTATTCCCAGCACTCTGGAGAACAGGAAGGTCAAAAGTTCAAGGCCATGCCAGGTGGCAGCAGAGGCAGTTATACACCTTTAATTCAAGCACTTGGGGGGTAGAGGCAGGTGTGGATCTCTGAGAGTTCAAAGCCAGCCTGGTCTTATAGAACCTGGTTCTGGGACAGTCAAGTTTATATGGAGAAACCCTATGTAAGCTACAGACTGAGACACTGGGAAAATTCAACAGCTGAACAATGCACAATAGCACATAAAAGACACACACAGACTATAAATACACCAACGTCCTCCATCCATACCTGAGCACCCTGCTGTAAGCCACTCCTGTGCACTTGTCAGTCAACACTTGCCCTTGTGACTTCACAAAAGCCTCCTTTTCCAACTCACAACTGAAACCCTACAGTAGCTCACTCCCACAAGAAAACTTTCTTTTTACATTATTTAATGTAGTATTTACATATTTATTAAACATTTAACACATAAAATTAAACAGCTGCTTTAATTAGGTTTCTTCTTCACTATGTCACTGAGTAAACTTGAGTGTTGAGCCACAACCCAATTTCCCCATAAGCCTTGTGTTTTTATTGCACAACTTTGTACCACATAGTGACCTACAGGAACATGTGTGTTACATTACAGCAGAACTGACCGTATATCCAAATGATAATTTTAAAAAGTAAACTACAGATTACTGTATATAGATTCATTTTGTTAAATAATGCATTTTAGGACTGAGGGATTAGCTCAGTGGTAGAACAATGTCTATCATATATGATACATGATCTCCAGGGTTCAACTGACAGTAACACTCACACACACAGATGGAGGAGGAGGTAGGGTGTTCCATTGTTTCGAAAGTATGTGTTTACATGTACAACTTATACACTATTTTTAAAAAGGTCTAAAGTTATATCTACCAAATACTGATTCACAGTGCCGTCTAAGGAGGTGCAAATGTAAGTGACTTTCACTACAAACTATGTACGCATTTTTATTTTGATTTAAGAAATGAGAGATTAATATTACTTCTATAATACAAAATAATTCCTTTAAAAAAAACAAATACTGTAAGGCTGAAGAAATGGCCCAGAGGTTAAGAGTGCTTGCTATTCTTCCAGAGGTCTTGAGTTCTGATCCTGACACATACTCCAGACTCACAACTGCCTTTAACAACAGTTCCAAAGGAATCTGGTAGCTTCTTCCAGCCTCCATATGTACCTGCACATGCTCACACAGACACATACACCTGTGTGCCTTCAACAAAACCCACAAATACTGTTGGCTGGCACTCTCAGAGCCAGAGGGCAGTATGCAAGCTTTTGAGGGAGGGCTCTTATCACCAGCTTTATTCACTGTAGAACCTTTGTGCTATACTATCAAATGTGCCTGCTGGTGAAACACTGGCAAGTCTGTTATGAAGACAATCATTTTCTGACTGGATGTTATGTCTACTCCACAGGAGAAATGTAGGTATGGTATTACACATCCATTCAAAAGCCTATGGCTAAGGAGTTGATAGGCTCCAGTGGAGAAGTTACTGATTTTTGGTAAGTAGACACAATGTACCTGTGACACTGCCTTCTAAATATTTTGGTTTGAACCAGGAAGTGGTGGCACACACCTTTAACCCTAGCAGAGAGAAAGCAGAGGCAGGTGGCTCTCTTGAGTTCGATGCCAGCCTAGTCTACAGAGTAAATTGCAGGACAGCCAAAGATACACAAAGAAACCTTGTTTCAAATAAACAAACCAAACCAAAAGTTATATATGTATATGTGTGGTGTGTGTGTCTGTGTGTGTGTGTGCTTGTGTGTATGTGTGTTTCATAACTCAGTGCTACTGTCAGCTTTAGTCAAAGGCTTATGTTTGTAGCAACATAAGCTTTATGTTTGCAGCGAACAGTTATGCAGACATACATAACTAGTCAAGTGCTGGGAATAACTGTTGAAACTGAGCCCTAACAAGACATCTACATCATTCTCTCCATTGCTCACAGAACAAATCAGAAGAGAAGGCAGAAAGAAATTAATAGCCCAGCCGGGCGGTGGTGGCGCACGCCTTTTTAATCCCAGCACTTGGGAGGCAGAGGCAGCTGGGTTTCTGGGTTCGAGGCCAGCCTGGTCTACAGAGTGAGTTCCAGGAGAGCCAGGGCTACACAGAGAAACCCTGTCTCGAAGAACAAAAAAATAAATAAATAAATAATTTTTTTAAAAAAGATGTTTATTTTAATTATGTTTATGTGTGTGTGTGTACATTTGAGTGTCAGTGCCTATAGAAACCAGAAATATCAGACCTCTTGGAGCTGAACTTACTGATGGTTGTGAACCACCTGATGTGGGTTCTAGGAATTGAACTCAGGTCCTCTGGAAGAACAAAAAGCACACTGAAACACTGAGCCATCTCTTTAGCCCCAAAACCTTCCACTTTAAAAGTCTTGATATAGGCCGGGCAGTGGTGGCACACGCCTTTAATCCCAGCACTTGGGAGGCACAGGCAGGCGGATTTCTGAGTTCGAGGCCAGCCTGGTCTACAGAGTAAGTCCCAGGACAGCCAAGGCTACACAGAGAAACCTTGTCTCGAAAAACAAAAAACAAAAAAAAAGTCTTGATATAGGATCAAAGAAGAGACTCCATAGCTATGTGAAAGAGCTATTAAAGTATTTCTACTACAGCTATTTATTTATTTATTTATTTATTTATTTATTTGGTTTTCCAGACAGGGTTTCTCTGTGTAGCCCTGCTGTCCTGGAACTCACTCTGTAGCTCAGACTTGCATTGAACTCAAGAGTTCTGGGACTAAAGGTATGTGCCACCACAGCCCAGCACAATTTCTCTCTCTTCCTCTCCTTCCCAACCCCTCCCCCCCATACACACACACACACACACACACACACACACACAATTAGCTCTGCGGGCTACCCTCAAACTCAGAGATCCACCTGCCTCTGCCTCCTGGGCACTGAGATTTAAGGCATATATTATTAATGAATAAATGAGTATTTTCTGAAAATAAATGTTTGTTCCATTGGACAGTCACTTTGGTTGTTACATGAACCTGATTATGTCTCCCCAGGTCCCCTCAGCACATGATTTCCAATCCTCAATACTGAAAAGATGATCCCTGCTGCCTTGTCTTCATCCCTCCCTTCTGATACATACGTGCACTGAAGAAGAAGCAGATGAACTACTCCACAGAGTCTTCAGCTCAGCAAGGAATAGAGTTCAGAAATAGTAAACAGTTAGCATGCAAACACTACATCTACCATCATTTTTTCTTTTAATGGTTTTTTGAAACAATGTTTAACTAGATAATTCAGGCTACGCTGGAACTATGTAGACCAGGCCAGCTTCAAATTTATAAGGGTTTTCCTGTCTCTGCCTCCTACATGCTGGAACTAAAGGCATGCATGTATCACCTACTTCACCAGTGAGAAAGTATGAACATGAATGAGGATTAGAGATCTGGAGAAAACAGCTCAGCAGGTTCAGTGTTTACTGTGCAACCACGAGGACCTGAGTTTAGATCCCACCACCCAGGAAGGGCAGAACATTTACACGTACGTAACTCCACATAGGGCTAGGGGCGTAAGGAAACAAAGGAAAGGCACCTGACAATGACCTATGGCCCCCATACCTGCATACATACATCATACACTCACAATAAAAAATAGCTAATCTTGAGGGTTAGAAAAGTATTTCTTGGGGCAGGGAGAACTCTAGGCTGAGACATCAGAGTTAACAAGAATAGAGCTAAGACTGGCAAAAACTAGTAAGAATTATACTGTGGCAAAGAAATGGCATCACCAGAAGATACTGGTAGAAAGTTTGGACCTTGATTCTAAAGACAAACTAAAGATTTCTAAGACAAGCTATGGAGATGGCTCAGTAGGTAAAATGCCTGCCATACAAGCATAAAGACCTGAGTCTGGATCCCCAGAGCCCACAGAAAAGCTGGGCACAGTGACACATGCCTATAATCCTAGTACCAGAAAAATGGAGACAGGAAGATTCTTGGGACTCAGTGGCCAGTTAGACTAGCTGATTAGGTGAGCTCCAGGTTCAGTGAAAGATTCTGTCTGAAAAAGTGGAGAGTAGCTGCAGACACCCAGGATCACCCTCTAGCTTCCACATGCACACATGCACACAAAAACTTTCAAGGAGAAAATAAAAGCATCAAAAATTTGTGAAAAAAAAGTTTCAAGTGTTTTGGGGAACTCATTAAGGGGTACATCTTAAAAATAGTAAGATGTGCATGGTAGTGGATGCCTTTAATCCCAGCACTCAGAAAGCAAAGGAAGGAAGATCTCTGTGAGTTCCAGCTTGGTCTATATAGTGAGTTCCAGAACAGCCAGGGCTACATAGAGAAACACAAAAAATAAATAAATAAAAATGAAATAACAACAACAATAATAACAATTATAAAAAAGAAAACTGCCGGGCGGTGGTGGTGCACGCCTTTAATCCCAGCACTTGGGAGGCAAAGACAGGCAAGGATTTCTGAGTTCGAGGCCAGCCTGGTCTACAGAGTTCCAGGACAGCCAGGGCTACACAGAGAAACCCTGTCTCGAAAAACCAAAAAAAAAAAAAGAACTTCTGAAAAGGATTAGGAGTGAGGAAGCCCTATGCATGGTGACAGTGTAGAAGAGGTGGCACGGGCAAGAAGGCAGAGAAGGCCAGGCAGTGGTGGTGGTGCACACCTTTAATCCCAGCACTTGGGAGGCAGAGGCAGGCGGATTTCTGAGTTCAAGGCCAGCCTGGTCTACAGAGTGAGTTCCAGGACAGCCAGGGCCATACAGAGAAACCCTGTCTTGAAAAGCAAAGCAAAGCAAAACAGAACAAAACACAACAACAAAAAAAAGAAGGCAGAGAAGTCAATGGTCCAGAGTCAAGTCAGATTAAGCAGTACTTGGTCCTGACTCAATGAAAGAGGTGAATGACAGCAAGAGCAGCTCCTACATCTGGTCTCCAGCCACACAGGTAAGTACTGCAGTTCCCTAAGTCTCCATGCTGTTAAGCTCTCGGTACAGAATAGAAATGCCCTCCCTGAGCACGCCAACATTAGGGACACTGTCTGCATGTTCCTGCAGCCTCTCAGGCTTGCCATTGTTAAAACACTTGCCATATTCCACTATACATAGTCCAAACTATTTAATATGGGCATATATTCTAAGAAACGCACTGTTAGGCAAACTTTATCACTGTATGAACATTATAGAGTCTTACACAAACTAAAACAGCAACCTCACAAGGTAGGTACTCAGAAGACAGACATTAAGAAATGGGCACAACTTAAGGACCATCATTGTATATGTGGCCCATCTCTCAGAGAAATAGCATTGCACAGCCCCTGACAGGATTTAGGTTTCTGTCTTCCCCAGCATCAGTGCTTCCAAGGTTACAAATCAGCTTTAGTCATTCCACTATCTTGGTCTTAGATAACTAATTATGAAGTGTAACACTATGAGCAGAAAAAGCAAGCTATAGTTTCAGAAACCTACTGTAGGAAAGAAAAAAATAAGTAAGAAAGCACAGAGAAGCCGACTGAAGCCTGAGACGGAGACAGGAGCAGCCATGTGGTTTCCACAGTGGACAGAGCAGCTTCAAACCTGCAGGCTTTCCTCAAAAGCACTAGTCTAAAAAGAAAGTTCAAAGCTCAAGAATGTAAATTGTTTTAAAAATTAAGAATTTTGAGCTGGAGAGATGGCTCAGCAGTTAAGAGCACTGACTGCTCTTTCATAAGTCCTGAGTTCAATTCCCAGAAACTACATGGTGGCTCACAACCATCTGTAATGGGATCTGATGCCCTCTTCTAGTGTGTCTGAAGACAGTTATAGACAGTATACACATGTAAATAAAATAAATAAGTCTTTTAAAAAAAGAATTTTAAAAATTGTTTACTGAGGATGATATATAGGCTAAACCACAAAAATAGCTACACAACTGTCAAATTTTATTCTATATATTCCTGCAGTTATTTGAAATTTTTACTTTGGAATATATTCATAGATTAGAATAATTAAAATAATTGGGCCTTGGGATGTAGCTCAGTAGTCAGATATTTGTCTAGCATGCTCAAGACAATCCCTGGGTTCAATCCCAGAAACACCCATATACACACCCACATACCCTAGTAATATAATTTACAGCTGGACATGGTAGTGTATGACTATAATTTCAGCAACTCAAAATGTATAGGAGTTGAAGATCATCCTCATCTACATAGGGAGTTGAGGTCAACCTAATCTATGACACTCTAAAAACAAAAATAAAAGGCCGGGAGCATAGCTTAGCTGGCAGAATGCTTCTCTATAAAATGTACAGTGCCCCAAGTATGATCCCAAGCACTATTTAAACATGGGATGTGGTGGCCCACATCTGTAGCCTGTACCAGCACTTGAGATGCAGAGACAGGAGGATCAAAAGTTCAAGGTTGGGCTGGCAAGATGGTTCAGAGGGTAAAACTGCTTGCTGCTAGGCCTGACAACAAAAATTGAATTCCTATAACCTAATAGTGGAAGAAGAGAACTAACTCATGCAGGCTGTTCTCTAATCTGGCACACATGATTTATTTATTATATAGATAAAAAATGTAAAATATTTAAGCCTATGTGGTGGTGCACATCTGCAATCCCAGCACTAGTATTATGACATAGGATACAAAGGCAGAAGAAATGCCTGGAACCTTGAAAAAGTTAGCCTGGAGTATACTATGTGTTGGCAGAAAAGAGAGAGAGACTGCCTCAATAAAGCAGACATTGAGGACCAACTCTTAGAAGTTGACCCATGACCTCCACAAGCTAACCATAGCATGAGTGCACACACATGAAAACTAAATAAAATTAGGGCAACTGAGATGGTTCACTGGGTAAAAATGCTTACCACCAAGCCTGGCAACCCAAATTCAGTCCCAGGCACCACATGGTGAAAAGAACTGACTCCCACAGCTTCTCTTCTGACTGCACATGCACCATGGTACAGGCACACGCACACTCTAAATGAGCAAGAAAGATGATTCAGTGGCTAAAGATACTTGCTGTACAAGCATGCAATCCATGCAACCGTCAGGCGTGATCCCACACATGCCTATCACCCTTGCACTTCGAGAAGCAGAGACAAGAGGCTCACTGGAATTTACTGGCCATCAGCCTTGATGAATAATATGAGCTCCAGGTTCAGCAAGAAACCCTGCCTCAATGGAACAAGGCAGAACATGCTAGAAAGACACCTCCTTAGGCTGCTGGGTACACTCAAGCACACAGACAGAGACACATACATACACCTCATACCAAAAAAAAACCAAAAACAAAAACAAAAAACTAATAAAGTAATAGAATCAGTGACAGCTTACTTGCTGAAAATTTATTCACTGAGACATACATTATAAAACCAGAGTTGCATAACTACTACTCCTCGTTTTCAGTGGTGGAACTGAGCTTCAAGTAGGTGATTGTGTATGTAGGTAAGCGTTCTACCACTAAGTTCTATGCCCAGCCACTACAACTACTGAAAAGATATTTCTATAAAAGATTAGTTATAACTGTATACGATATGTTCCCCAATTGTGAGGCCAACATCAAAGAAAGCCACAAAATCTTTTTTCAAATTGTCTTTTGCTTTCATTTTAAAAATACTTGAGGGCTGGTGGGGTGGCTCAGCAAGTAAAGGCCCTGGCTGTGCAAGCCTGACACCTGGTTTTAATCCCTGGAACCCACCTAAGGGTGGCTGGGAGGGAAGAGAGAACTGAGTCCACAAATTTGCCCTGACTGTCATTTAAGGGTCATGGTATGTGGGCTCACAGATATCATGTATGGATACATACAGACACAATAATAAATAAAGTAAAAAATTAAACAGCATAGTCCTACCCAAAAGACAACATATTTGTTAGTTAAATGGGCTTTCAGTTTGAACTGTAATACCCAAAACAGCCAAAGCAGCAGTGAGGGATTCTAACTGCAGGAACCAAAACAAATTGCTAGAACACACATTAACAGGGAGCCCCCTTGTACACCAAGGCACACAAGAAGTAGGTGGTTCCATTATCAATTACTACTTCCCAAGTCATCCACCAAACAGCTAAATAATAGGAAGGAAACAGGAAGACAAATGGAAATTTTAAATTAAACCCAAAAGAATTAGATATATTTTTTGTTTTGTTTTCTTTTCTTTTCTTTTTTCCTTTTGGTTTTTTCGAGACAGGGTTTCTCTGTATAGCCCTGGCTGTCCTGGAACTCACACTGTAGACCAAGCTGGCCTCGAACTCAGAAATCTGCCTGCCTCTGTCTCCCAAGTGCTGGGATTAAAGGCATGTGCCACCACCGCCCGGCTAGACATATTAACTCATACCTGTAATTTGATACCCAGAAGTCAGATGCAAGAAGGATTGTCATGAGTTAGAGGCCAGGGAGCTACAGTATCAAATGCTGTCTCAAAAACAATTAAAAAAAAAAACAGAATTAACGAGTGTACACCATGGCACATATTCAGAGATCAGAAGACAACTAATGAGACTCAGTTCTCTCCTTCCACTATGTGGGTCCCAGGAATCAAACTCAAATTGCAAGATTTGGCTCTAAGCACCTTTACCCACTGAGCCATCAGGCCAACTTGGAACAATTCTCATGGTGTCATTATTATCTAGCAAGATGCCTTCAAAATTAGTCCTTTTCAAGACTAGGAATACAGTTTAATAATAGAAAGTATTTGCCTAGCAAGCACACAACCTTGGGTTCCATCTCCACCCCCAAACAAGAAATATTCTTTGATCCAAACTACTCTCCTCAGTTTCAGTCACCTGTTATCATCTGAGTATCTTTACTGCAATGACAAATTGTAACAGCTCTAACATTAAACTCATTATCACTGTCCTAAAACCTGTCTACATTATAGTCCACCTAAGAAACTGACCATCATCTACTTGATTTTGTTTTGCTTAGGGGTTTTGTTATTAATGTTGTTTGAGAGGATCTTATACTATAGCTCAGGTTAGCCTAGAACTTACTAGGTAACCCAGTATAGCCCTGTATTTGTGTTTTAATCCCCCTGTTCAGCTACCCAAGTACAAGGCTTACAGATGTGGTTACCTGGCACCACTCCCTCAATTTCTAAACTAGAAACCTAGGTGCTACTCTTGACTCTCTCTTCTCTCTGAGCTCCCCTCATCTAAGCAAGCTCTTTGGACACATATCTTTCCATCTCTGAAACTATTTATTGGTTCAAATCCTTCTATAACTAATTTGAATTCCTCTCACTGAACAATTTTTCTCCATATTCTTTCTCCTTGAGCTGAGGAATCTGCAGATGGCTAGTCCAGTTGCCTGGGATGTACTTTACCATTCTACTTCCTTCCTCCTTAGGTAACTTCTATTCTTCACACTTCAACAGACAAACGACTACTGTGCTCACAGAAAATCAGGTAAATATCCCTAAACAAAATCTATTACATTTAAGCCTAACTAACTAACTGCTCATTCTATTAGAATGCTACTTTGAAAACAAGGAAAGATGTTATTTTCTGAATTGTTAGCCTGGCACATTCTAAACCATAAGAGGTTACCTCATAAAAGGCTTAGGGATGGTGAGATGGCTCAGTGGTAAGAGAAGTGGCTATTCTTGCAGTTCCCAGAACCCACACGATGGCTCAAAAACCTCTTTAAGTCCAGATACAGGAGATCTGACCCTATCTTACCTCCTCTGGCACCAGACTCTCATGTAGTGCATAATAATATACATAATGCAAGTAAAACTTTCACATATAAAAATTAAACAAATCTAAATAAATAACTAACTAAATAAATAATGGTTGATAACAAAACAGACTAACCAGCCTATCCATGATGCTTTAGTTCATACTCCAAATAGAAGGCCATCCAAGATTAAGTACATTATCTCAGTGAAGTATAAATCTCAGCAAATTCTCATACAAATTGGTGATGCTCAACTCAAAGCAGCAAAACAATTTCTAATTCCACATTTACTAAATTCTACAGTGCCACATAGTGGTGAGTAGGGGAAGCACATGCTAAAGATAAAGGGATCTGTGAGAACCAAGGAGGCAGAAGGGAACCAACCTATAGTTAGTAGGTAGTATTCTCCAGAATAAATGGGGGGGTGCTAATCATTGTGGCTCACCCCTATATGAGCAAGTCCGATAAGAGGATTGTCACAAGTTAGAGACCAGTCTGGGTTACATAGTGAGTTCCAGGCCAGCCTGGTATACAAAATAAGATCCTTTTTCTTTAAATCGATAAATATCTTAAAGCTGGAACCTGTCTATGCCTCAGCCCCAGCTTGCACAGAATTACATGACCTGGAGCAGCCAGACTTGCTGAGCTAGTCTGGCTCACTACATCACATTGTTTTCGGGAACTTACATCACTGGGACTCAGGCTGCCCAGACCATTCTCCTGCTCAGAATCCTTCCCAGACTCTGTGCCCTGGGAGGACCGAGAATGTGATGGATGAATCCAGATCTCCAGGCGAGTAGTGTCATCCCCAATATGCCGGAAAGTAGACTTCTTTCCTTTACGCCACTGATCAGGGCTCAGATCAAATTCCTCATGCTGCTTCTTTTCCATCTGTTCCGCCTATACAACAAACACACAAGCTCAGACTCTCCTAGTCAGCTAATGGAAAACCCTTCTATCATCTGTGTCTACAGTCCTAAGACTGTAAAAGTCTAAGGCTTCTGCCACCGTACCAAAGTGGCAGACACCATCTCTGCTGCCATATAGATTTCACTAATTCTGTGAACTAGATGCCATGGAACAGGTACACTCTAAAGGCCCTGAAAGCCCTCCTGAAGGTCGATTTTAATATCTGTTCTTTGCAGGGGCTAACTGACAATCTATCAGTGAAGCCCAGAGGGTCTATGTAAAGATGTGCTTTGTCATCTCCTCACACACTTCAGACCAGAAGACATGCATTCTCCTAGGAAGAATAGGCCCACGTGCACTCTTACTTACCTTTCGTTTAGTCTCTTCAAATAAACTCATGAGACTCTCCTTGGCAGTCAGGATAGGGTTGCTGGCTGCTAAACTGCGCATATAGTAATATACAGCATCAAGCTTCCTCCTCTGTAGAAAGAAGTCAAATATACTTGGTCAACTGATTGTTTTGTTTGTTTGTTTGTTTGTTTGTTCCTCTCTTTTATAAAAAAGTACTGGTGATTGAACTTAGGGACTTGCACATACAATGCATATGCCCTACCACTGAACTATAGCCCCAGTTTTTTTTTAAAAAGTATACTTTGAGGTAGGATCTCACTAACCTACTCAATCTGGTACCTACCTAAACTTCTGTAATCCAAGCAGGCCTTGAACTTGTGACCCTACTGTCTAAGCTTCCCCTCCCCACCTGGATAGCTGGATATCCATTTGTACCACCTGGCCAAGCTAAGCTTTCTTTGACACCAGAATACCCAGATGATACAAGAAACAGTATTATCTCTCCTGCCCTATCCCTCCAACTGTAAGAAATTCCAGCAAGAACCAGAATGCAATCCACTCGAAAAGTCAAGGTAATCACACCCATGAGTTTTTCTTGACCAGCATGGTTCTTTATCTTATATGCAGAGGTGCTTTAATATATTCATATGGAAGAAAAATGAACAAAGAAATCCCTTAAAATATAAACAGCAATTATGTTTTGTTTTTAGAGAATATTCAATCCTCTTCACATTGGCTACTGTCATTATTCAGTATGCTATAATGAAATTCTGAGCTAGACAGATGCAGATTCAAACACTAGCTCATTCAGGATTTGACTGAGACTTTAGAAAAGCTAGGTAACAATTTTCCTAAGATCCCAGCCACAAGTACACGCCTCAGCATATGTGTAGAGGTCAGAGACAGTTTTCAGGAGTCAGTTCTATCCTTCCACCACATTGGTCCCAAGGACTGAATTTAGGTAGTCAGGTTTGCAGGTAAGCTGTTACCTGTGGAGCCACTCTGCTGGCCCATGCTCACTTTTAATACAGGAATACTAGGATCCTTGAAGAGTATCTTTAGATTTAGAGATAGTATCTATTACTTATAATGTGATAATGATCACTTGCCTTGAGCTTAGCTGTATTTAATGAGGCCAATTGTTTACAGTTTAGGTATACTGAATATTCTGTAGAAATTATTAAATAAATTTATCATATTAACATTTTGTGATTATTTTATAAGGAAAAAAATAAAGTAAAATGCCAAGTAGAGTGGCATATGCTTTTAATCTTAGCAGAGACAGGCGGATTTCTGTGAACTGAGACCAGCCTAGCCTATACAACAAATTCCAGGACAGGCTAGAGCTATCTATGTAGAGACAAAAAAAAAAAAAAAAAAAAAAAGACTAAAGGAGGCTGAGAATAGTAGCATGGACCTATATCCCAGCCACTATAGATGCAGAAATGGGAGGACTGCTTAAGTCCAGGTATAACCAGAGCATACACACTTCAGAGAAAAGGCAGTGGGAGTGGCTCAAAGTGTAGCTCAAAACAAAGAGTTTCTGGATTCAGTTCCACATGGGAGGAAGGCAGGAAGAGGGGCAGACAGACAGACAGATAGACGGATGGAAGGAAGATATGCAGACAGGCAAACAGGCTGACAACAATGAAAGCACAAAGGAAAGTATCAGACCATTGTAGTGTCTCTCCTACATCATATACATTTTCACCATTCCCCATTAATGTCTCAAAACATTAAAAAAAAATCTTTTCTCTCAGCATCTCCTTATTTTCGAAGTTTTTAATCTAACATTTATCTAGCGTGGCTATTGGCCCAGGTTTTAAGGTCAAATGTCTGAGTTTGAATTTGGTTCCATATTTATTAAATATGGTTTACCAAGAGAGGTCTACTTATTTGCAAAATGCTAATATTTGCACATGTGATTCCTGTGAATATAAAGTTCCAAAATTCATACAGATAGCCAGCACATCTGAAACACAATTATATTTAGATATTTTTAGTATCATACCAATTCAAACTAATCTCTACTTACACCAACTCACTTAATTTCAAACTATTTTATCAACTCTACTTTTTACATTTAAGCATTTCTAAAACTGAGATACAACTTGAAATCAGTATCTACCACTGTGGTTGAAAGTAGAGACCGAGAGCCAAGAATTTGAGAAGATCAGAATCATTCAGGATCATCCATGACTACATAGAAAGTTCAAGACTAGCTTGGGCTACACAAGATCGTCTTACAGGGCTATGGTGGCAACACCTTTAATCCCAGCACTAGGGAGGCAGACATATTTAGATCTCTGAGTCAAAGCTAACCTGTTCTAGAGAGCCTGGTTCCAAGACAGCCAAGGCTACACAGAGAAACCCTGCCCCGAAAACAAACAAACAAGTAAACAAAATCTTATCTCAAAAAAAAGCTATCATTGAGCCATATTTACTTTATTTTCTTTCCTTTTAATTATTCATATACATGTGTGTTGGAGAATGATGAAGGATACAAGTGTGAAGGATAATGTACATGAACACAGTAACAGCAAAGGGCAGAAGAGGGTGTCAGAACCTCTGGAACTTGAGTAACAGCAGGTTAGAAACCACCAGATGAATGCTGAGAACCAATCCTGATCTACAAGAGCAGCAAAATTTCTTAACCGCTAGGCCAGCAGCTCTCAGCCTTTGGGTTACAACCCCTTTTGGGGTTGAAGGACCATTTCACAGGGGTTGCATATCAGATATCCTGCATACCAGATATTTACATTATAATTCATAACAGTAGCAAAATTAGTTATGAAATACCACTGAAAATAATTTTATGGCTGGGAGGTTCACTACAACATGGGGAACTGTATTAAAGGATCACAGCATTAGGAAGGTTGAGCCACTGCTCAAGATCATCTCTCCTGTCTCTTGCCAAATGTATCTTAATTTGCAGCATTTTTTTAAAGTTTAACACAAAATAATTGTGTATCTAACAATAAATGAAGTTTGTTTTAAGGAAGAAACCACATCATCTATGTTTTCACTCACAGAACCCTGAAAACCATTACACACAAGCATGTTCTCAACACATGAAGTTCATTGAATGATTTATTGGAGGAGATAGAAAAGTTGAAAAATGTTAAGAGACAAAGGAAGGAAAAACTGAAAGGAAGCACTCACTAATCTGGGTCCCAAATCTCTAAAAGAAAAATAACAATTTGACCAGAATGGTAAAACCCATGGAGGAAGTGTGGCAAACTTCCTCCATGAAGTTTACTTGAGCAGCAAGTAATCCAGAAAGAAGTGAAGGCACATTTTTTTAATCAACAGTACCAAGAAAAATAATCTGTTTAGGAGTAAATTTAACCAAGGAAAGCTAATAATTATGCTCTAAAGAACACTAAAAAACAGTGCTAAACAATTTTAAAGACCTAAGTAAACAAAGATGCATCTTGTTAGGCTGTTAAAAGATAAAAGAGCGCCAGGCGGTGGTGGCGCACGCCTTTAATCCCAGCGCTTGGGGGGCAGAGACAGGCGGATCTCTGAGTTCGGGGCCAGCCTGGTCTACAGAGTGAGTTCCAGGACAGCCAGGGCTACACAGAGAAACCCTGTCTCAAAAAACCAAAAATAAAAAAAAAAATTAAAAAAAAAATTAAAAAAAAATTTAAAAAAAAAGATAAAAGAGCTTCCAAAGAAACCTACAAGTTCATTACTTAACCAAAATTCCAATGACTGCTACAGTACAAACACAAATTAAATACAAATACAAAAAGCTAGTCCTAAAACCCATACAAAACTCTAAGGGACTCCACACAGTGAAAACAATCTAGAAAAAGAAGAGATAGAAGGCTAACATTTTCATACTTTTATCAGACCTACAACAGATAAAGGAGTTGTACTGGCATAAAGCAAACATGGAGCACTGGAGAGAGAGAGCTGACAATTTAGAAATAAAGCCATGCATCACTTAGTTTTCAGCCTATGGTAAGACCCTTGTAATCTCAAACCTGGGAAGGGAGACAGTAGGATAAATCATTCAAAAGCATCCTTAGTTAAATGCTAAGTTCCAGGCTAACTGGGTTACATGAGGCCCTGTCTCAAACGCTGCCCTGCCTACAAAAAGTACTAACAATAGTATAAGGAAATAGTACAGTGCCTTTAACAATGAAAATGTAGCTCTGTAAAAGAGCACCCATGCAAGGTCCTGAAAGGACACAGTAATGGTTACTCTTGATTATCAACTTGATGGGATTTGGACTAACCTCTGGTTACATCTGTGAGGATGCTTCCTGCCACATTTAACTGAGATAAGAACCAGCCTATATGTGGGTGACAACATTCTGTGGAAGGGGGTAAATGTGTCCTCAAACTGAATGTAAAAAGGAGCAAGCCAGCAAAGTACCAGCATTCATTCCCCTTTGTCCCCTGACTGGGAGTACGATGTAAGCAGCTCCTGCCATATCTTCTCTGGGCTATACCCTCAAACTATGAGTTAAAATAAGCCCGTCTTCCCTTTGGTTGCTTCTCATTATTAATGTCTAGTACCTAGACTATCTGAAGAACTCATACAGCTCAAGAAAAAAGGTAACTCAATTTTTATTGTTTTATTTTATGTGATGAGTGTTTTGCCTGCATATTTACCTGTATAACCATGTGTGTGCCTGGTACCTACAAATGACATAAGAGGGCTTCTGATTCTCTGGAACTGTAATTGCAGATAGCTCTGAGCTGCTATGGGTCTGGGAACTGAACCTGGGTCTTATAGAAAAGTAGTCAGTGCTCTTAGCCACTGAGCCATCTTTCCAGCCTAGTAACTCAATTTTCAGATGACAAATTATTTCAATAGACATTTCTCTTAATAAAATGTAAATGGCCAATGACCACATAAAAAAGGATTTTATGTGCTAATGTATTTAAAGGATTAGGTACACATAGTTTAATGGAAAAATGCTGTTCTACCATTTATTTTTTTTTAATTTATTTATTTTATTTATATGAATACACTGTAGCTGTCTTCAGACACACCAGAAGAAGGCATCTGATCCCGTTACAGATGGTTGTGAGCCACCATGTGGTTGGTGGGAATTGAACTCAGGACTTATGGAAGACCAGCTAGTGTTCTTACCCGCTGAGACATCTCTCCAGCCATGTCCTAGCATTTATAAGGCCTTCCTCAAGGATGCAGCTATTAGTTGGAGATTTTTTTCAGATTAGACATTTGTAAGATAGCCATGTTCTTGTAAACAACTCTAAAGAAACTCAATGCATCACAAAGACAAAACAAAAATAATTTATGAAAACAGAAGGGGTATTAGTTGAAAAGAGTAGCCAATAGACAAGAAAAGGGTTAGGCACAGAGGCTCAAGTCCATAATCCTAAGCACCACAGAAGCAGGAGAACTGCCTCAAATCAAGGTCAGCCTAGACCACAGTCAGTTCCAGGCCAGCCTGGGCTCAGAGTAAGAACCTGTCCCGCAAAACAAAACAAAACAAGAACCCACACCAAAAGGGGTTGATAAAATGGCTCAGTAGGTAAAAGTACTTGTCACATAAGCTTGATGACCTGTGTTTGATCCCTAAAACTTAACAAAAAACACAATGGAGTGACATGCATCTCTAATTTCAGCACTTCTACAGTGAGACACGGAAGGCATGATCTGAAGTACCCAGAAGCCTGTGGATTGGCTTACAGAAACAAGAAAGACCCTTTCTCAACAAAATGGAGGAAAAGAATTAACTACCAGATATTGTTCTCCATAACACAAACGACTCACAAATGCACTACACATACACATAGGCAAAATATTTTTTTTAAATCACCAGAAAACAAAAAAGGAGAACAAGTTGTTTTTTTCCCTAAAAGATGATTCTATAGGTTAAAAAAGAGCTTCAGTAAATGTTAATATTTAATCAACTATTTTAATCCATAAGCAAAAGTTTCTTTTTAAAAACTCCATTATGAACAAAAGGGGAATGTAAAAAAAATTCAAATATTGCTTGCTTGGGCAATGATTTTAGAAGCTGTTAAGCATCCGTCATAGGGGTTAGATACAGTTTAGTTGGTAGGTGCTTATCTATCATGCATAAAGCCCTGGGTTTGATCTGTAGCACCAGATAAAAATGGGCATGGCATGGGCCTATAATCACCGCACTGGGGAAGCAGAGGCAGAAAACTGGATTTAGTGTCATCCTCAGCTATATGGCAAGTTCATGGCCAGCCTGGGTTATGCAAAACCCTGTTCCTTAACAACAATAACAAAGCCAATGCAAAAACAAATACAAGAGCCTGGTACAGTGGTTCATGACTTGCAATCCCAGCACTTGAGAGGCTTGGGAAAATAACTAACAGCCTAAGCAATACAGCAAAATCCTGTCAAGAAAAGAAAAGTACAGAAAACTAGACAGAAAGGAGAGGGAGGGAGGAAGGACAGAGAAGGATGGGAGATATGGACTGACCCTTCTCTTTGCTGATCATCACATTAGCTATTTTTTATAGCTGCCTCATCCACATCTTTTTCTCTTCTTTCAGCTTCTGGCCTAGAACCCTCTCAGTTCCCAAGGTCTATTTCTCCTGATTAGAACCACATTCAAAGGAAGTTGGTAAAATATAGAGAGGTGTGTTCAAGTGTATCTGCTAAGTAGCCACTTTAGACAAAAAGTTAGGAGTGTCAAGAGATCTGGGCAAGCACAGCATGGTGGCTCAGCCTTTAATCCCAGCATTGGGACGGCAGACAGTCTCTTGAGTTTGATGCTAACCTGGTCTATATATTGAGTTCTCAGCCAGTCAGAGCACCCCCCCACCTCACCCCCCCAGCCAGAGCTACTCAATGAGACTCTGTCTCAAAAAAGACATCTGGGGAAAGAAGATCTGAATGCTGAGGCTGAGTGAGACCCTTAAGGGAGGGAAGTAAAGAGTCCTTACCTTCTTTCTAGAGCAGCCTAGGAAAAGAAAAGGTAACGAGATGTAGAGTAACAAGCTGTTGTTTGCTGGAGAGTGCCATTTCTTTAGGAAAATAAAACGCAGTAGAGTGAAGGTATGAAGTAAGCCAACCAAAGTGTGGGTCCTCTGACAACTCACTGAAAAGTATCAGAAGCAAGGCTTGAAGAGATAGCTCAGTGGATAAAACACTTGCCACCAACCCTAATGACCGAAGTTTGAACCTTTGAACCCACATGGTAGTAAAAGAGAAACCATACTTCAAGTTGTCCTATGATCCTCATATTCAAACAGGGGCTGGCACACATTCACATGTGCATACATAAATACAGGTATATTTTAAAAAGAGAGAGCAACAAAAGGAGTTTGAGAATGAAAGACTGAATGAAAGGGCTGGTTTTTGGCCAAGGATAGGAAGAAATCAATCTGGAGTTGATGCTATCAAAATTGAATTTATAAGGCTAGAGAGATTGTTCATCAATTAAAAGTACGGGCTATTCTTACAGAGGACCCAAGCTTCGATTCCCAACACCCATGTGACAGCTCACAAGTTGTAACTCCAGTCCGAAAATATTTAATACCTTCTTCTGTTCTCTGAGGGCACTGTACACACATAGTGCACAAACACACAAAGGCAAAACACTCATATATATAAAATAAAAAATTTAAAAAAAAATCCCTATTTTAAACTAGATATGATAGTGCATGCTTTCCAGCCCAGTATTTGAAAGGCATGCAACTTCAAGGTAAGCCTGGGCTACAAAATAAGAATCTGTTTAAAAATAAATCCAGTGTAGGACAGTAGTGGCGCATGCCTTTAATTCCAGTGCTCAGGAGGCAAAGGCAGGTGTATCTCTGTAGGCCATCCTGGTCTAAGGAATGAGTTCCTGAACAACCAGGACTACACAGTAAAACCCTGCCTTAAAAAAAAAAAAAAGAAAACTAATAATAAATGAGGAAATAAATAAATCCAGTGCTCATTATGGTAAGACATACATGAAAATTAGAACAATACAAAGATTAGCATGGTCCCTGTATAAGAATGAATCATTCCATATTTCTAAAAGTAACAGAATAAAAATAAAGCTGGGCATTGTAGTGCAAACATTTAATTCAAGCACTTGGGAGGCAGAGGCAGGGGGATCTCTCTGAGTTCAAGGCCAGCTTGGTCTACAGAGTGAGTTCCAGGATAGCCAGGGCTACACAAAAGCTGGTTTCAAAAAGCCCAAACCAACCAACCAACCAAACAAACAAACAAAACAGATAAATTAATAAAGAAGTAAATTAATAAATAAATTCCGAGGCTAGCAAGAGGCTCAGCATGTACAATCTCTGAGACTTTCATGGTAAGACAGAAGCAGATCTTAAAGTCTTCTGATCTCTACAAGCATATCTTCACACATTTAATAAATCAACAAGAAACAAATATAATAATACAAATTAAACAAGTCTCTTAATAAACTTGTTTGTGGTGTGGTACAACATCCCTTTGATCTCAGCACTTAGGAGGCTAAAGCAAAAATAACAAATCTGAAGCTGGGCTACATAGTAAAACAAACTTTAGCTCAAAAGATAAGGAACTGCTTAGGAAATAACTCCCTTATCCATGGGATTTCTTACCGTATACACTGCCAGTAAAGCCAACTGGTTATAGGGGCGCCCATTCTTGGGAGCAATGTGCTGGGCCTTCAGATACCAACTAGAATAGAAAAACACAATGAAATGCTAACTCCTATCAACTATTTCCCAGTCCATCCTCATAGCACTTCTACTTAAGTCATAGACTAGAAAGTTAACTAGATGTAGCCCTTGCGAGGTCAAACACGATTAAAGGGACCAATTAGGGACAACTATAAGAAATCGCCTATGAGAGGTAGCTCAATTGGCCAGATACATGCCTTGCCACACAGGGAAGAGACATCATGAGCTGAGAGGTAAAAAGTACCTGCGAGCCTTCCCATAGTTTGCTGTATCATTGGCTTGCTCCCGATACCTAGAGATATCTCCTTGGCAAATCATACTTCGCTGAGCACTGATCAAGGCATATTTCACCTACAGAAGAGACAACTGGTTAGTACAGCACCCAAGAAACACAAAAAAAAAAAAAAGAAAAAAAATGAGTGAGATCTAATAAAATAATGACAAGGTAAAACACAGACCTCAAAAAGTCAAGTTCTCAACCTAACCTTGAACACTTAAAATACAGCCAACAACATGATACAGTACTTAAGAGAGTGGCAATTCGGCCGGGCGGTGGTGGCGCACGCCTTTAATCCCAGCACTCGGGAGGCAGAGGCAGGCGGATTTCTGAGTTCGAGGCCAGCCTGGTCTACAGAGTGAGTTCCAGGACAGCCCGGGCTATACAGAGAAACCCTGTCTCGAAAAACCAAAAAAAAAAAAAAAAAAAAAAAAAAAAAAGAGAGTGGCAATTCCTACTCTGAATTCCACACAAATGGAAAAGTACATTCTAAAACTGTAAGTCACGCAACCTCTAAAATCTCAAGGAAGCCTTTGGAATGCCTGAAACTGGGTTTCCTTGTCTGTGTTTAAAAATACACAGGGACTGGAAAAATGGCCCAATTGCTAAGAGCACTTCTTGCTTTTGCAGAAGAGCAGGGTTCATTCAGTTCCCAGAACCCACATGGTGGCTCAATGTCATCTGTAACTCCAGTTCCAGGCACTCTGATGCCCTGTTTTGACTTCAGTGGAAATCAGGCACACACATGGTGCACAGACATACATGTAGCCAAAATACATAAAATAAAACTAAAACCAAATTTTTAGAATATTTATTCTAGGAGCTGGAGAGATGGTCCATAGGTAAAATACTTGCTGCACAAGCATGAGGATCTGAGTTTGGATTCCCAGCACCCATATAAAAGCTGAGCCTGGCCCCATGTGCCTATTGTAGTAGGCAGGGAGGCTAGCTGAACTTGCCAGCCATCCAGTCTAGCCAAAGTGGTGAGCTCCATATTCAGTGACAGACCATAGATTAAAAAATAATAAAATCAAAACAAAAGATCACCCCATAAGGCATGGGGGTACACACTTATAATCTTCACTCTGAAGCCTTAGGCAGGCAGATCTGGATTTCAAAACCAGCCAGAACTACACAATGAATTCCAGGATATCTGATCTATACATTGAGATTCTGTCTCAAAACAACTAAAAAACTAAAAAGTTGGGGGCTGGAGAGATGGCTCAGTGGTTAAGAGCACTGACTGCTCTTCCAGAGGTCCTGAGTTCAATTCCCAGCAACCACATGGTGACTCACAACCATCTGTAATGGAATCCAATGCCCTCTTCTAGTGTGTCTGAAGACAGCTATAGTGTACTCATATACATAAAACAAATCTTTTTTAAAAAATGTTTTATTTTGTGAGTTGGTGTTTTGTCCATACGTGTTTATGTGCAGCACTTGCACGCAGGTACCTGCAGAAGTCAGATGGCAGCACTGGATCCCCTGGGACTGCAGTTACAGGTGGTTGTAAGTAGTCATGTGGATGCTAGGAACCAAACCCAGGTCTTCTGCTAAGAGCAACAAGTGTTCTTAATAACTAAGTCATCTCTCCAGCCTCCTTGTTTTCTTTTGAGACATGATCTCAACTCTGTAGTTCAGACTACTCTAGAACTCACTATGTACCCAAGACTGGTTTCAAACTCATGGCAATCCTCCTGCTACATTTTCTCAAGTGCTTAGATTACAAGTGTGAAATGCATCATAGTATATATGACATTACAATTTGGTTTTTGTTTTTCAAACAGAATTTTATATAGCCCAGACATGCTTGGAACTATGTAGCAAGGCTGGCCTTGAACTTCTAACCCAGGATTACTGACATATACCAACCACAGTGTCCTACTTATGATTGTTATCTGTTCCTCTATCACACTATATTATTCACTCAATACCCAGCACACTGTCTAGGCCATAACTGGCACTAGATAAATATTTACTAATTAGATGAATACATTTTTGTTTGAGTCCTCCCAAATAGTCCAAATAGTCCTCAAATTCACTATGTAGACCAGGCTTGCCTTGAACTCACAGAGATCTGTCTCTGCTTCCCAAGTACTGGGATTAAAGGTGTGCACCGCTGAGCTGAACCTAGATGAATAAATTTAAACTAAAGAAAGAAACTAGCTTACTGTTTTCCGTAAAGGCTTGCTTCGAATGGCAAGCCCATCCATGTAGTCCTCCAGTTTGAACTTGTAAGTAACCTGTAGTTTCTGAAGCAAACTATCAAAGAAGTCACTGCCCTATAAAGGAAAAAAAAAAAAAAAACACTGAATCAATCAGTTTTTCTCATCTACTTACCAGATCCTGGGGCAAATGACCCTTTAACAATCTATCAATGTCCAGATAGTCTATATAAAAGGTACTAGAGGCCATCAAGTAATCTCAGCAACAGTTTATAGTAAGCCTCCCATGTTTTAAAAGATATGATTCATTTACCACTCCCCACCTCTTTCAGCTCTCATTCCTTCCACCCCTACTGCTCTCATTCAGAAAGTTTTCAAGTTCAAAAGTAACTCTGGGTCTGGAGATGTAGTTCAGCAGTTGAGCAATGGAAAAAAAAAAAAAGTAGCTCCAATTGTCTGTAAGTATACTTCAAAAGAAGTAATACAGGTAGACCAGGTCTAAATGCAAGAAAAAAATATAAAGGTTTTGGCAATATTCTGTTCTAAAACATCTCCAGTAGAAAAGACAAAATAAAGAATGATTCAGACTTTATCCTGAGAACATATTAATAATGATAATGATAACGATAATGATAATGATGTTTACCTCATCTAAGAGCTCCAAGAGTCTGTTCCGAATCTGTTCTGGGTTCTCAATATTTGGATCCTTGAGAAGCTGCCTGAATTTCTCAATCACCTGATAGAAAGCATTCTTCCACAGGATCTGATCTACATTCTGATTGTCAGAGAATTCAATATCTAAGAGAATACAGCGCTCGTACAGCTGCAGTAATTCAGTTCTGGAATAAAATTCATGTAAAGTCTAGCTTCAATACATCACAGGGAAGGCTATACCCAAGATATAAACCTCCTGCAAACCAACCACCTCCCCTTCCTGACAAGAAATCTGAACTATGACCAGGCGTCCTACTCATACTGGGTCCTATTCTACATAACAGAATGTCTTCTAAACATACTTATGTCTAGGAAAATAGCATATTGCTATATGTGTACACCTACACTGAAGAGCTGATAAGCTCTTTGGTGCAAGCTGAAATTGACATTCTGGAAATTATATGTTCCCTTAGAGACATTTTTTCCTTTAAGCTAAAAAATATACTCAGCTTTAAGACTAGAATTAAAACTTATTTTCCCAACTGCCTGCTGTTGCTTATAAAAATCAATGTAAAGGGGATTCAAGTGTGGCTTAGTGGTAGGCCACTTAATACAAGATGAACAAGACTCCAGACTTGAGGTTCATGCCCAAGTGGGGTTGTTGGGGGTAGGGATTCATGTGAAAGGCAGGTAATACTCAGTGGCTGACCTAAAAATCCTCTACCTTCCTCAGCCACAGGAGCCCTACAGCTGTCCATTTCTCTCTAAGCAAGACAGTAGGAAAGAACATTCAGTACCTGAGCTGAGCCATCTTCTCCATGCCCTCAGTGCTGATGCGGTCCCGGGAAAGCAGGTTGCTGAGCTGCAGTTCCTGGTTGTCAGCCACTCGGAGAAGCCTATGGAGCTCCTGTTGCTGCATGTTCCGCACGTGCTGTTCTATTTCCTCAGGACTCATGGTACTAGCAGGGAGAGGGCTACATACATACTGTCCTGAGGGGGCAGGATAGCTTGGGTAGTAAGGCCCTGGATACATACCATTTGTAGGGCCCACTGGATATTGCAGAGGGCTATAGCCTGTATAGGGATACTGAGAGGCAGGGCCTGGTGTCCGAGGGTAATAATAGGGGTTGTCAGAGTTTTGAAATTTATAGTAAGATGCTTGGGCCTGACGTGAATCACCCCAAGATGTAGGGCTAACTTCATCATCAGTGTCCAAAAAATGTAGCTGAGGTGTCTGGCTTTTCAGAGCAGGCTTCTGATCAGGATTGTTTGGATCCCATAGTCGGCGAGTCGTGCCTCCACGGCCCCAACTCCGAGATCCCTTACTACCAGATCCAAATAAAAGTCGAGGTCCCAAAGGTGTAGACTCTGGAGAACCGGATGAACTGACAGATAGGGCAGTATGGGCAGGCAGAATCAGAATACCACGACCCCGATCTCGGAGTTCTTGTTTCGGGTTTCTGAACTCCTGCTTCTCAGAGCCCTTACCCCCACTGCTTGCTTTGTCAGACCTCATTCTATCCACATTCTCCTTGGCTGACCTTACCACAGGGGAGTCTTTACTCATGGTTTCTGCATCAAAAGTGACACGAAGGGTGCCTCGATTTTCTTTACCATTGCTTTTCTGTTCACCCTCACCATGGCCAGACCAATTTCTTTCTAAATGCTTCTTCCTTTCTAAGCTCCTCCTGGACCCTAATCCATCAGGCTCATCAACTCTGTCCTCATCTAAAGAATCAGTCGAGGACATAGATACCTGCTTCTTCAGTCGTGGCCTCTCCTTGGCCCGATCCTGGCGCCGACGGCGACATCCATTATCGGTCAGGCCAGCTCCCTCCGCACTGTTGTTGCTACCAGCTGAGCTGGTACTGCAAGTGCGGCAGCGGTTCCTCCGCTTGTCTGACCGAGAGTACCTCTTTACAGAGCCAGGCTTTCCTTGGACAGAGTCATCAGTCACTTTCTTTGACCCCTCCCCCTTTTCAATCTTTTTCCCCTTTTCTCCCTTGGTAGTTCTTACACGGTCATTACTTTGGCCCTTTTCTATCTCGGTTTTATCCGGTTTGTTTATAACTTCTTCTTTTGTAACGTCTCCCTTACACTCATCCTCCTCCATCCTCAACTGCTCCACCTGGTTGAGGAGCTCGTCTTCATCTGTCCTGCCTGCTGACTCTTTGGTAACAGTTTGCAATCGCCTTCCAGGCTGGTAGATCTGCAGGTCTGGTTTCTTGATTCTCTTGATGATTTTTAGACTTCGGTCCTCTAGTCCAACAGTCTTTGAGAAAGTCTCCTGTGCCTGACTATTTTCTGCATCTATAGGGCCATTTTGCTGTTGGCTGTCCAATTCCTTGCAAACTTTAATAAGCTGTGTATCATTCCCAACAGCAGAAGAATCTCTGTCATTCACAACCTCATCCTTAAATTCCTCATTCCCAGAAGCCTCCTTAGTTTTAGGTCTGTTCCTTAGTCGAGAAAGTCCAGGCTTATAGATTTCCAAATCTGGGCGCCTATTATCTTTGCGCTGTCTCGGTTCCTTTAGTTCCTTCATGTTTTCTATTATGGTGACAGAAGAAAAGAATAATGGAGAAGAGAGGGAGGGAAAGTTGTCATTCTCATTATATAACAACAACAATAACAAAAATAAGCAAGAACTACAAATCCAATTTACAAATGGTAATACTGGTGGTCAGGAAAGAACATTTCTATAAAGGCAGAAATTTGGAGTTATATGTGTTTAGTAAGCAGTGAGGCTAAGAATTTAACTGTGTTTGAGTTACACGTACTTGAGTCATGGAAACAGGAAGGAGATGTATTCTCTTGATGTATCTAAGTCATATTCCTATTCAGATCCCAAACTACTTCACTATTTCAGAATCAAAAATCTCTAACATGTTCAGCCGTTAAATTATTCTGTCTACACATCCTTTCTTTATTTTCTTTTCTTTTATGTCTATGAATATACTGTCGCTGTCTTCAGACACACCAGAAGAGGGCATCGGATCCCATTATCGATGGCTGTGAGTCACCATATGGTTGCTGGGATTGAACTTAGGACCTCTGAAAGAGAAGTCAGTGCTCTTAATCACTGAACCCCTCTTCCTTTCTTCCTTTCTTTCTTTCTTCCTTCTTTTTTGAGTCAGGTTCTCACCATATATATCCCTAAAAGACTTCAAACTCACAGTCCTCCTGCCTCAGCCATCCAAGTTCTGGATTGCAAGAGTGTATATCACACCTGGCTAGCATTTCCTCCTGTCTGTAATATTTTTCTAGGTGACTAAATTCTTTTACCATATTAGGATGGAGAAGGAAATAGAGCCCAGTGGCACAGTATTTGCCTCACATATAGGAGGCCACTAGAAGCAACCCCCAACATTACATAATTGTATTTACTGGTATATATGTATCATATATTACATCTTTATTTACTAACTATATTACATATGTAAAAATATATTTACACATACAGACACATAGTAGAGTGGTATGCATAGCAAGCCTCAGTCCTAAGATATCTCTGAGAAACTATGTGCAACTTCAGTGTGTGAACTTGATCACAACAAATCTACAACTTTAGGATACCAACACCCCAATCACATACCTCCTACAGAAGCAAACTGTAAACAATTCCTTTTACAATCTTCAACACCATTCATCCGCACCAAGTCTTTAACAACACCCAACAGAATCATTTCAAGAAAATACTGCCTAGACTATGTCATTAGAATACTGAGACTAACTGCTACTATGATGACAGAATATAAGAAGAAAAAGAGGTTCCACTAGAGGAGCTTTGCCTAGGCACCAATGGACGGATTGTGACATGCTCTCAAAGGACCAAAGGACTCAAGAATATCAGAACCCAGTCAAATCCATGCCTACAAATCCTAGCACTGGGGAAGTGACAGCAAGATCAAGAGTTCAAGGCCACAGAGTTTGAGGCTTACTTGGACTATATGAGATCCTGTCTCAAAAACAAAGGAAAAGAGAAAGAGGAAGAGGAAGAAGAAGAGGAAGGGGAGGAGGAAGAGGAGGAGGAGGAGGAGGAGGAGGAGGAAGAAGAAGAAGAAGAAGAAGAACAACAACAACAACAACAACAGTGGGCTTTATAAACCACTCTCCAAGCTCCACTGAGTGGTAAACAGCTTTTTTTTTTTTGATAAGTATATGTTGCTTACAGTGGAGAGACTACTAAGAATACCTACAGTTAATAAATGACAGGAACTGGTGAGAATATTATCCAGTACTCAAGTTATATAAAATGCTAGTACAGAATTATAATGTAAATACAAATGCAAACAAGCTGATAGACAAGTATTTATACGCCTGTATCTATACCCACTTTTTGTTGGGGGAGCAAAACTAAAATTTTAGATTTTTGATTTGAAAGTTGAGTATATGCATATAATTCCAGCACTCAGAAGACTGAGACAGGAAAAGTATCCAAACTCAAGGCCAGGCTGTGTTACACTGTAAATTCAAGGCCAGTCTTGGCTACAAGATGAGACTCTGTTTCAAAAGAAAAACAAACACAAAATAAAAGATACTGCTGCCTTGGCAAAAGTTTAGCTTCTTCACCAAATGGGAACCAAGATAAAGCCGTTTAACCTCAGCAGCCTGAGTAAACTTATAAACTTAGTTTTGGGGCGGAGCCAAGAGAGGTGGTGACTACTATTTTCCAGAGCAGTGAGAGAAAACAGCCTGGTTAATCCAATTCAGTTGGCCAATGAAAACCAACCTCACAAATTCTAGCTACAATCCTAGAGAAGGTATTTACTGTAACTGTCATCCTAATCAACACTGGCTAATGAAGGAGAGGCGAGACACTAAAATATTTCTCGCGCTTTTTTGATGCGAATGGAGACTGGCAAATTAAGCATTCTCTCTGATCACAACTGCCTCCACACACGCCAAGACCAAAACAAAACAGAGTCAGCTCTCTGAGGTCCAGGATCCCTCCAGTGGCATAGCATTGGAAGCCAGCCTTGGGGGTGGGAGGGTTGTAAATTGAGCAAGGGAAGTCTTAGCCTGTTAAGCCTTTCTCCTCAATTTCCCCAGCTTCTCCTCTCCGACTCGGAACTGAGGACTACGGAAAGGTACACATACACAGACTATTTTGGGGGGGAACAATACGTCTCGGGGCCTCTACCGGACCCTAGCACCCAAGCTAGTTCGTGTCTCCTCAGGACTGAAATACAGGCGCTGGCGTGAGGTTAGGGCACAGGAGAACAACCACGGCGCCTCGCTGAGCAAGAGGGTGGAGGCTGAAACTCGCGCTGGGCTCTGCCCCAAGGATCCAAGTGAGCTGAGAACCAGACTCGCAGTCTCCCGGGGGCCGCCGCAGGCCCCGGGCGCGCTGTTGGGGAAGGGGCGGGGGCTTGGAGCGCTGCGGACCGGGCGGGGAGGAGGCAGAGGAGAGGGAGGCGGGGCGGGCAGGCCCGGCCCAGCAGCTGGGCGGCGCAACTCACCTCTGCTCCCGGCCTGCGGAGCCAGAGTGGCCAGGATCCCTCGCAGTTCCGACGCGGAGATCCGAACACGCTCCAACCCCTCCGCCATCTTCGCGGCGGCTGCTACAGCTGCGGCGACTCCGACACCGCCGCGCGCAGTCAGGAAACCACGACGGACGGGCGGCGCGCGCTCACCCACTCCCACCCTTTTCCCCGCCCTCTCCTGCCTGCCCTCCCCAAACGACGGTGGCCGCACTGGGAGCAAAAGCATTCAGCACGTTCAACTAGGGCCTTGCCAGAGCGTTTGATCAGGCAGCTGAGACGGCCTGTGCGCGTGCGCAGAGGTGTAACGCTGGAAAGGTACGCTGAGGCTTGGAGGTGGCGGCGCAGCGCTCAGGAGGTGAGGTGAGGCGCTGCCAGGTGTGACTCGCCAACGTCAGGTGGGCATTCGGGTCTAGGGGTGCCAAAATTGCTTCAGTGACCACCGAGGACACTGCTTTTGATCTGGGGCGCGGGTTGACAGAGACATCCTACAATCCGGCCTCCTCCGATCATTTTAGGCCGAAGTCTCCTTACCGCAGGCCTGGATTGTGGAACCTAAAGGTCTTTTAACAGTAGTTATTATTATCTTCATTTCTGAGAAACTGAATCTCAGAGAGTGGAAGAAGTAAATTGCTCCGTGTAACGTTCGGTTGTACCAGAGTATCAAAGTCTGTGACAAAGTTCATCCCTAAGATTTGCTGGAGGGGGTTGTGTGGAGGTAAAACAGAAGGAAATTATTCGACCTGGAAATTTCTGTTACCAGTGAGAATTTTTTAAATTACTTTCTAGAACTCAAGTTAATTCTCCCATCTTTACATCTTTAAATTTTCACTGACACTGGTATAGGTAGTTAATTCCTATATTCACAGTACTTGAAAGGCTGACGTAGGAGGATTGCAAGTTCAAGGCTAGCCTGGGCAACATAGCACATTTGAGGTTAATCAAGGCAAAATATTAGATGACCTTGTCCCTTTAATCCCAGCACTTGGGAGACAGACGCAGGAGGATTTCTGAGTTCGAGGCCAGCCTGGTCTACAGAGTGACTTCCAGGACAGCCAGGACTACACAGAGAAACCCTGTCTCGAAAAAAAAAAAAAAAGACCTTGTCTGCAAAAAAGGAAACAAAAAGTTAATTAGACTGGAAGATTGGTACTTTAACCTCATTGACCATTAACTCCTATTGAAAAACGGTGGGGTGGAGAAACTTCCTATCCAAAGGCCGCCTTTCTCCAGTTGTTGCTCCTTCCCTGTCTCCCACAGTCCATTGAACCTTTAGACCCTCAAAAAGTAGTAACCAGTTATGCCTTGATCATAGTATAAAATATTTGATCTTGATAGGACTCATTCAGTTCCTGTTATGTAACAGATATTTCACCATCAAAAGAGAAAGACAATGATTGGGAAATATTTCAACAGCTCAAATGAATGGGTATAATTAGAGTGGCCAGAACAAATGGCAGCCTTTGTCAAAAGATTTGAGAGAAATAGGAAATATAAAAACTGCTTTGAGCGCAGCATGGTAGCACATGCTGTAACTCCAGCACTTGGGAGGAAGATCAAACTGTAAGGCTGTGCTCCACCATTGAGTCAAAGTGGGCTGGAGAGATGGCTCAGCAGTTAAGAGCACTGACTGCTATTCCAGAGGTCCTGAGTTCAATTCCCAGCAACCACATGGTGGCTCATAACCATTTGTAATGGGGTCTGATGTACTCTTCAGGTGTGTCTGAAGACAGCTATAATGTACTCATATGAATAAAAATAAACCTTTAAAAAAAAAAAGGCTAACCAAAGTACATGAGTCGACTCTGTCTGCATAACTTAAGCCAGACATGGTGGCACATGCCTAAGCCCAGCACCGAAAATACACAGACGGGAGAATCTCTTCAAGTTCAAAGACAGCTTAGTCTACATAGTGAGTTCCAGGCCAAATAGAGCTATATAGTAAAACTTGTCTAAAAACACTAACAACAGGAATTTTTTTTAACCCTAACTTGAAGCTGGGTATGGTATCAAACATCTCTAACTCCCATGACTCTGGATGATAAGGCAAGAAGATACGAGAGTTCCCAGCCAGCCTAGCTGTACATACAAAGGGTTTAGGTAACACTTGGGAAATAAAAGCAAGAAGATCAGGAACTGAGAGTTTAATGTCATCCTTGGCTATATTCCGGGCCAGTCTGGATTACATGAGACCCTTCCTCATAAAAATAAAATAAAAAACCATCCCCAGCACCACAGGCACTGGGTTGTTTAGGTGGCAGAAGCCTGTAATCCCAGCACTTGCAAAGTACAAGGGGAAGGATTAGAAATTCAAGGTTATCCTTGGTTACATATCCAGTTGGAGGCCAACATGCGAAGGGAGCAAGTAATCTACTTTCCAGTTGAAGACATCAGTTCGAGAAGATGTTTCATTTTGTTTTCTTTCTGTTGTACCAACTGGTTTTGAAGTCATTATGTAGCCAAGGATAACTTTGAACTTGTAACACTCTTGCTTCCATCTCCTAAATGATGGGATTACAGATGTGGATCTATACTGATGTGCCAGGTTGAAGTTTTGCTGGGGATTGAGTCCAGAGATTGAACATGCTGGACAAGCACCCTATTGAATGAGTTGTATCCCTAGCCCCAACTTTTATTTATTTATTCAGTTATTTATTTTCCAGTCTGTGTCATTTTTTAAAGACTTGTCTTATCTTTAATTATATGTGTGAGGTTTTGTATGCATACATACACACGAGAGCAGGTGCCTGCGGAAGCCAAGAGGTATTGGATTTTTCCTGGAACTAGAGTTCCAGGCAGTTGTGAGCCACCTGATGTGGGTTCTGGGAACTGAATTCCTGTCCTCTGCAAGAGCATGGACTTGCTCTTAACTGCTGAGCAATCTCTCCAGCCCCATAACTTTCATTTTTTAAAAAAGGAAAAATAATTTTAAACAAGAAGACTTCTCTAAGACAGTCATGGCCAACATAATTCAACGCTGTCAGTGATGAGACCAGAGAGCCTCTAAGTAGTAAAACAGAACTTGGAGAAACCCAATAAATACCCAATACGTAAGGATGAGAGATTATGGCACACAGGTCCAAAAGATTAATAATACAAATTCTAAACGTTGGCAGCTGACTGAGGAGGAACAACAGGCACGTTACAGAAGAAAAGCTATTAATTTTATTTTCAGACAGAGTTTTTCCTAGACCTCACTCTGTAGGCCAGGCTGGCCTGAAACTCGTAGAGATCCTCCTGCCTCTTCCTCCCTAGTTCTGGAATTAAAGGTATGGGCCGCCACCACCCAGCTGGAAAGCTACTAAATTGACTAGGGAAATTTTTAATGTTTAGATTTAAAGTACTCGTGAAGAACTAAGTAAAACAATGGAAAAGACCTCAGCTTGGTGGTAAATGGCTGTAATCCCAGCAACCCAGGGCACTACATAACAGAAATCCAATCTCAAAGCCTTAGGAAGATTAGGAAGGCCATGGCTCACAATGCAATTTAAAAGAAAAAAGAAAATAAGGAGGTGACAGAGGAGGCAGCTGGCCAGGTGTATGCATGCCTTTAGTCCCAGCACTAGTGAAGCAGGCAGATCTCTGTGAGCTTGAATCCAGCCACCCTGATCTAGAGATTAAGACTCTGTCTCAAAAAATATATAAGAGGGAGGGAGAGGGTAGAAGAGAGGAAGAGAGATGGAGAGAGGCTATTTACAGAGAAATATATATGTTATGGTTCTATGTGTGGCAAATTTTGTATGCTTATATAAATTTCTATATAAATTCATCAAAAAAGGTGGAATTTACATCAAATGTTGAAAAGTAGAAAACAGTTGGTCTGTTTCAAAGCCCAGCCTGAAAAACATAGCAAGATCTCATCTCACAAATAAGTTAGAGGCTAGATAGAATATTCAGCAGTTAAGCGTACTGAGTGCTTTTCCAGAAGACCTGGGTTCAATTCCCAGCACCTACATTTATGATCATAACTGTCCAGAACTCTGGATCTAGGGCACCAGGTAAACACACAGTATACAAACACTCCATTCATACAGGCAAAATATTCATACACATAAAATAAAAATAAATGAAAAAAAAATCAAACAAATTGCTTAAGTGCTGGAGTTCAGCAGTTAAGAACACTGACTGCTCTTAAGAGGACCCAAGTTCCATTCCCAGCATCTACATAGCAGCTTGCAACTGTAACTCCAGTCCGAGGAAATCCAACATTTTCATGGCTTTTGTAAACGCTAGCCACACATGCAGTACACAGTCCTGGATGCAGACAAACCATCCATATATGTTAAGTAAATAAATTTAAAGACTAGGGATGTACATAAGCATAAATTTTTTGCCACACACAGAACCATAAGGTATATATAGTACACATGATCCCAGACATCACATAGACTGAACACAGTGGTGCGTGTCTGTAACACAGCACTAGGGAGATCAAGGCAGGAGGATCAGGGATTGAAGGTTATCCCCAGCTGTGTAGTTAGTTTAAGGCTAGGTCCTTTCCCAGTACACTTAACTAATTAATTAAAGTAAATAGCTAAGGAGATGTTCAGTCAGTAAAGTACTTGCTATAAAAGTATAACAGCCTGAGTTCAATCCCCAGCACCCACTTAAAAAGTTAGGAATGGTGTCATGGGTTTGTAATCGAAGTTCCAGGGAGATATAGCCAGATGAATCTCTGAGGTCCACTGGCCAGCAGCTTTAATCAATAAGCCCCAGTTCCCAGAAAAAGACTATTGGAAAACCATAAAAGAAATTTATAGCCAAAGTGAATAGCTCCTGAGAGATAACACCTTCAACCAGGGTTTACTCACAATAGTGTACACACACATACACCTATGAACACCCATGAATAAAATAATCTTTAGAAATGTAATAATAATAATAATTATTGGGCTTGAGGGATGGCTCAGGGGTTAAGAGCACTTCTACTCTCCAGAGGACTTCAGTTCAGTTCTCAGTGCACATGGAAGGGGACTCACAACTGCTTGTAACTCCAGTTGCTAGTGAATACAATACCCTCTTCTGGCCTCTTCAGGCACCTACACACAGACAAACACACACAGACACATACACACACACAAAGAGAAAGAGGAGAAAGGAGGTGGACATGGTTGTGTGCACTTGGGAGGCAGAGACAGGTGGATCTCTGAGTTTAAGGCCAGCCTCGTCTATATAATGAGTTCTAAGGTATCCAGGGCTGCTGTCTCAGCAAAATGTTAATTACACTGTTTATTGTATGTGAGCTCACATGTGGAGGTCAGAAGACAATGTACAGGAGTCAGGTCTCTTCCTCTACTATGTGGGTCCTGGGAAATAGAACTGAGATTGTCAAACTTGGCAGCAGGTGACTTTACCAGCTGAGCCGTCCCTCCAGTCTCATCCTTTTTTTTTTTTTCCTCAAAACTGCCTCTCACTACTACACAGAAGTTTTGTTTTGTTTTTTTCCCCTCCTTCATTTCCCCTTCTGTTGCTGTTCCCTTCAGAAGCAGAGAGCTGAGGTAATCATTTGTTCACAATGTTGTTAACAAGGCCTTTCTCATTTCAATTCCTAGTCATGCTCTATCACTCCTTAGTGGCTTTAATGTGCTAGACATATGTTTTTAAATATACATGTATCTTTGCATAATGTATAATGTTTTGTGTATGTATTGTAAATGTACATAATTGATACTGTGCTATAGATCTCATTCTGTTTCTTTTTCATGTTTCAATAAATACTTCTATTATGTAGTATTTCCTAAATGACCTTATACCCTTTGCCACATTGGTCCTGGGCCAAGATGGGCCAAGTCCTTACCCAGAATTTTTTGAACTGAAATTGAGAGAAAATCCCTC
Organism: Grammomys surdaster; assembly: GCF_004785775.1. Taxonomy (NCBI): domain Eukaryota; kingdom Metazoa; phylum Chordata; class Mammalia; order Rodentia; family Muridae; genus Grammomys; species Grammomys surdaster. Next base: position 7,972,085 of record NW_021621078.1, read on the forward strand.
TTCAGTATGGAAGCCATAAAATGTAAAACACAGGAGCTGTCAGCAGCCATGTGTCCTGCCGTACGGAGCCAGCTGGTCTGCTATGAGAAGGAGGCCGACACCAGAGGCAGCAGAGGTGAGAAACTGAGAGAGAGTCATGGAAGCCACCAAGCCCGTGTTGCACTTGTTGCAGAAGCTCCATATCCCCTCCGTGGTGTGTTCAACCCTTCCTTGGATTCCATGAGCCAGTAAACCTGGACATTCTCACCCTTTGCCTACGTTACTTCATGAGGTCCTACCACTTGCAAACTATATTACTCAGGGCTCTCTACAGGGACTGAACTGATAAGATAAAATATGTATACATACACACACACGTGTGTGTGTGTGTGTGTGTGTGTGTGTGTGTGTGTGTGTGTAGAGATCCTACCACTTGCAAACTATACTACTCAGGGCTCTCTACAGGAACTGAACTGATAGGATAAATTTATATATATATATATATATATATATATATATATATATATGTATGTGTGTGTGTGTGTGTACATATACACACACATGTATATACATATATGTGTGTGTGTGCATATATATAAAGAGTATGTATTAGAATGCCCTTACAGGCTGTGGTGGCTAGTCCCACAATGGCTGTTTCTTGGCAGAAAAGCCAAAAATCTTGTAATGTTCAGTCTATACTATATTGGAATCCCAAAGAAGTTGGTTCTAATTCCAATGAAGGATTGCCTCAGCAGCAGGATAGATGAACAGCAAGAATGAGGGCAAGCAGGCAAAAAGCAGAAGCTTCCTTTCATGTCTTTCTGTGGGCTCCCACCAAAGGTGTGATCCAGATTCAGGGTAGGTTGTCTTCCCCTCAAGTGGTCAATTTAAGGAAACCCAAGTTAACACAGGAGAGTAGTCATCATACGACACATAGGCCTAATTATAACTATTATCTCTTTTTTTCTGCTTGTTTCAGCTGTGGTAAAATACATAAAATGTATCATTTAACATTTTTAAGTGTATGCTTTTTGTTGTTGTTTAATGTATTCTGTTGTATACCCAAACCCTTTTATTATATGCATTAAACAGCCCTCCACTGCCCTAAGCCCCAGCCCTTGTCAACTAGTCATCTTTCCTTGAATTTGATTACTATAAGTCTCCCATAAGATTGGAATCATGCAGAAGGTATTTTTGCAGATAGCTTATTTCCCTTAGCAGAATGTCTTCAGTGTTCATCTAGGTTACAATATGTTAGAGTTTCCTCTTGTTAAACAAATCTTCCATTTTATGTGCATATTATACATGTATAAACATTTGTCAGTGGCCACTGGCTTCTTTTGGTTATTATGAATAATGCAGCTGTGAACATGGGAATACAGAAATGTTTTACACTACTTTTGGTTCTTTTGATCTGCTCTAGGAGTGGAATTGCTGGTTCAGGTGATAACCTGTGGCCCTTGTTGTTAGGAACACCATAGTGTCTCTCATAGCGCCTCCTTGCTTTAGATTCTGACCAACAGTACATTAGGTTCCCATTCCTCTCTACCCTGGTCTAATGCTTACGGTTACAAGGTGGGGTCCCTTTGTAGTTTTGATTTCATTTTTCTAATGATTGGTGATTCTGGGCATATTCCATGTGCTCATTGGCCATTTGTGTATCTTGTCTAGGGAGAGTTCATGGTTTTGGAGGGTTTTTATGTTTTGATACAGGATCTCCTGTAGCATGAACTGGCCTGGAACTAGCTGTGTAGCCCTAAGGTGACCTTGAACTTATCTTCCTGTCTCCACCTGGTACCAGCCTATACCAGCCAGCTTGTTTTATGCAGAGTTGAAAATCAAACCCAGGGCTTCCTCTATCTGAAGGACATCTTTAGTCCTCTAACATTTCTGTTTTCATAAAAGTATCATAAGTGATATTTCTCTATCTCTTTTGCTATTCAAACCCCCTTTGTCCCTCACATGTACTGAAATGCATCTAAATTGGGCTCCCTGGTTACATCTTTGTTTTTTTCCTTTTTATTCACTGTAGTCAGAGTAGTTTTCTAACAATCTTTATCTTCCTCCTCTCCCCCTCCCCCCGGTCTCATTTTGTAATTCTGACTGGCCTGGAGCTCTCTCTGGCTCCCCAGTACTGAGAGTAAAAGTGTGTGCAACCACACCAAATGTAGATTTATTTTATTTCATTTACATGAATATTGTGCCTGCATGTATGATTATATACCACAAGTATTCCTGGTGGTTGGCGAGGTCAGAAGAGGGCCTTTGATCTCATGGAACAGCAGTTACAGATGGTTGTGAGTCACTGTGTGGGTGCTGGGAACCAAACTGAGAGCCTCTACAAAAGCAGTTAGTGCTCTTAACTACGGACCCGTCTGATAGCCCCTGCTCTTTTCCTGGGTGGATTTGATAGCTTAATAACTGGAAAGAAAATCCAGGGGAATTACTGTATGAATGATGTTTGTCTTTGCAGTTTCGAGCTTCACTAAAGGGTCTGACATTATGAAAGGTTTCTAAGGTTCTGTGTGGTAAAAGAGGCCCCACATCTGTGTGAGCTCAGACCTGGGATTGGCTAAAGCCTGGAAGTCATGAGGAAGAACTAGACATTTAGCCTTCCTTGCTGCTTCTGCAATTCCCCACCCAAGCCTTTCCCTAAAAAAATTCTGATTCCTATGGAAGCTAAAAATAGCACAGCCAAAGTGAGATCTGAGAACTGAAGAGCAGTTCATTTTAAAGATACTACTTGAAAAACTACCTTAAACCGTGCCAGGTATTGATGGCACATGCCTTTAATCCCAGTACTTGGGAGGTAGAGGCAGGGGCAGGCAGATCTGAGTCCAAGCCCAGCCTGGTCTATAGAGTGAGTTCAAAGATAGCAAGGATTACACAGGAGAACCCTATTTCAAAAAAGAAAAAAGAAAAACTACCTTAAGCCATGTCTGAAATTAGAAAAAATAAAAGGTTAAAGGACATCAGCTATAAACCAGCTAGCCTAGCAATGCAGAGGTGGCCCAGTGGCTATGTCAGGAAGCTCACAACCACCTGTAACTCAAGTTCCAGAATTTACGTGGTGCACAAAGCTCACACAGGCATACCCATATACATAAGTAAAAATGATTTATCTTTTAGAAAAGAAACCAGCTGGGACGATGGGTGAAGCTCATTGATAGAGCATTTACCCTGAGTCCTTGGATTCCATCTTCAAGACAGCAGGAGTGGGGACATACTTTAAAAGCTAACAAGATAATTTAGTAAAGTGCCTTGTTACATAAATACACAAAACTCTTAGTCTTGTGATAGATGTATTATCAGTAAGTATTCTTAAAATTTCCTAGTAGTGGCTAGAGAACTGGCTCATGAGTTAAGAACACTAGCTGGTCTTCCAGAGGACCCAGGTTTGATCCTCAGCATCCACATGACACCCCACAATCCCCTGGAACTCCAGTTCCAGAAGATCTGATTCCTTCTGGCCTCCATGAGTATCAGGCATACTCACGGTATACATACACCAAGGCAAAACATTCATTCACATAAATCTTTTTTTTTAAAGGTTTTTTTAAAAATTATATAGCAGGCTGAAGAGATGGCTCACTGGGTAAAGACACTTGGGTTAGAGTCTGACAACCCAAGTATGATCCCCAGGGCACACATGGTGGAAGGAAAGAACCAACTCCCAAAGCTTTTCTCTGATGTCATAATGGGTACCCTCCCCAAGACTCAAGAAAAATAAAATTTAATAAAAAACAATATAGTGTGCCAGTTGGTGGTGGTGCATGTTGGCAGGTGGATCTTTGTGTTCAAAGCCAGCCTGGTCTACAAAGCAAGGTCCAAAACAGTCAGGGCTACCCAAAGAAACCATCTCAAAACACCAAATAAGAACAACAAAGCAATACAAGGCAGAAGTGAATGAACATTGTTTAGATATAGTTTGTTAACTGATAATTGGCTTGGCAATAGGTATCAAACATTACAAGACTGACATTGCCACACCAACATGACACGAAGTCTTAGAACTGTGCATGTCTTTAGATACAATTATGAAAGCTAAGGAAACTGAGCCCCCCAAAAAAGCAAGAAAATGTTTAACAGTCATGTGATAGATGTATGCTTTGGAAACAGAAAATGATTTATTAAAATAGTACTAAAGCCAGACACAGTGGTGTAGGTCTGAAATCTCCACGGGAAACTAAAAAGGGTAAGACTGATCCAGGTATGGTGGCTCATATTGTAATCCCAAGGATTAGGAGACCAAGGCAAGAAGACTGCCCCGAGTTGAAGGACTACCTAGTCTGCACAATGAGTTCCAAGCTAGCCTCAGCTACAGAAGCAAGACCCTTTCCCAAAAGAGTAAAAATTAACAATGCACCCAGGCTTCATGGTGCATATCTGTAATTCTAGCATTTGAAAGATGGAGGCAGAAAGATCAGGAATTCAGGTTTATCTTTGGCTATATAACATCTTAAGGCCACCCTGGGCTACATGAGACCCTGTCTCAAAAGAAAACAGAACCCATAAACCAGAAATGTTGGCACATGGCTTTTAACTCTGGCAGTCAGGAGGTAGAAGGAGGATTGTGAGTTTTACATGGCAGAATCTTCCAATAGTAAGCATGAGCGCTCCAGGGCACATGCATACATACACATGCTATACACACATACAGTCACATAGACAAAAACTTAAAAGTCTTTAAGAAATAAAACTTAGTCAGACAGAGGTGGCATGAGCCTTTAATCCCCCCACTCATCAGGCAGAGGCTGGTGGATCTCTTACGTTTGAGGATAGTCAGGTCTACAAAGTGAATCACAGGACAGCCAGGGACACAGAGAGAGAGAAATCTTGATTTCTGAAAAAACCCAAGGGGGAAAAAAAACCAAATAACCTACCTTTTTTTTTTTTTCCAAGATAACTCGTGTTCATTTAATTAGTCAGTCTTACTATGTAACCCTAGCTAACCTGGAACTTACTACATTGACCAAGCTAGCCTTGGACACAGAGGGATTCACCTGTCTTTGCATCCAGAGTGCTAGGATTAAAGGCATGCACCATCACACCTGCGTGTGTGTGTGTGTGTGTGTGTGTGTGTGTGTGTGTGTGTGTGTGTG
>NW_021621078.1:7977175-7997652 GCF_004785775.1 Grammomys surdaster
TGTGTGTGTGTGTGTGTGTGTGTGTGTGTGTGTGTGTGTGTGTGTGTTAGCCATGTATGGCAAGGCATATATATGGAGGTCAGAACAACTTGGGGGTTGCTTCTCTTCTTCCATCATATGGATCCTGGAGACCAAACTTAGGTCATTATGGCCTTATTATGAGCTGGTCATTATGAGTTGCTGAGCCACCCTGCCAGCCACAATATGTTAATTATTAAAACTATAAGCCAGGTACAATGGCACACAGGAATAATCCCAGCAATCAAGGCTGTGACAAAAGGATCCCTTGGTATTTATACCAGCCTGGATGACATAAACTTGAGAATCTCAAAACAATACAGCAGGTATAGGTTCAAGCCTTTACTCCCAGTATTTAGGAGGCAGAGGCAGGTGGATGTCTGTAAATTTAAGGCCAGCCTGGCTATACAGTGATGAAAAGGTACATACCTGTGCCAAGAGGTGTGGGTGAAACTTCATGGAGGTTCCTCTCTGAACCAAATAGTAGTAATGGGAACAGTTCCACATAGTACTGCAGCCCGTCCCTACTCCCCACCCTAGGCTGTTGTCCTGTTTCAGTGTTTAAAAGAAACATTGTTAGGACTATGCTTTGACCCCTTTGCCTTGTTCCTGGGTTTCAGAACCATGTGTGCTCAGTACTGCATCTCCTTTGCTGATGTTGAAAAAGCTCATATCAACATTCAAGACTCTGTCCACCTCACACCAGTGCTAACAAGCTCCATTTTGAATCAAATATCGGGGCGCAATCTTTTCTTCAAATGTGAACTCTTCCAGAAAACTGGGTCTTTTAAGGTAAAATTCAGTTTTATTATGTTTTCCAAATCTGTTGGCTTTATTTTTCTGTCCACTAATGATAAACAAATGTCTTTTTGCAGCTGGAAACAAGAGGTAGCACAATTTTTAAGATGTGGGTACCAGGTTTACAACATTGCTATGCCACTTTCACACAACCTAAAATCCCTTATAACTGTGGTCCCATGAATGCTGTCTAAAAAACCAAAGGTGTGAAGCACCACACCTGGCTGTATTGTATAGATGTGCATTTTTTTGTATTTTAGCAGAAGGATCAGGAATAAGGTTGCCTATAGCAAATTCAATGCCAGCCTGAGCCACAAGACACTGTCTTTTTTTAAATCTATAAAGTAAAGTGGTTATAAGCTAATTTACTATTATGAATGGTACTTGGGGCTGGAAAATGGCTCAGAGGTTAAGAACACTGGCTGTTCTTCCAGAGGATACTGGTTCAAGTCCAAACACCAACATGGTAGCTCATAACTGTAAGCAAAACACCAATGCACATTAAAAAATAGAAAGGAATCATCACAAAAAAAACATTTTTAACTTTTTTTTATATTTTTACCTTTTTAAATTTTATGCGTATTGGTATTTTGCCTGCATCCACGTCTATGTGTGTCACATACACTGGAACTGGAGTTACAGACAGTTGTGAACTGCTATGTGAGTACTGCGAAGTGAACCCAGGGCCTCTCAACTTTTGAGCTGTCTTTGTAGCCCAAGAAAAATAGTTTAAACCTAGTGTAGTTTAAGTGTACAGTGTTTAGTTTACAGTTCTATATATATCACAGTGACTTTAGATCTTCCCAGATCTACCTTCTGTCTTGCAAAACACATTCACTAGTCCTTTAGAGTTAGGTGTGGCCGATCATCCCTGTAATCTAACTCATGGGAGATTGAGGCAAGATGATTTCCATGAGTTCTTGGACTACACAGTTAAGTTCTAGGCCAGTTGGGACAACAGAGTAAGACTGAGTCTTAAATTATAAGCAGGGCCGGGTGGTGGTGGCGCACGCCTTTAATCCCAGCACTTGGGAGGCAGAGACAGGCGGATTTCTGAGTTTGAGGCCAGCCTGGTCTACAGAGTGAGTTCCAGGACAGCCAGGGCTATACAGAGAAACCCTGTCTGGAAAAACCAAAAAAAAATTATAAGCAGGGTTGTTGACCAGGCCCAGCATTGAAGGGCACTTGTCCAAGCAGAGGACCTGGGTTTCAAGTACGCTTAAACCAGAGAATCCAGCAGGCTCTCCACATCATGAACAAGCATACTTACAGACAAAACCTTCACACACATAAAAGTAAATCTAAAGAATAAAAAGGGAGAAATATGTGCCGTGTAAGTAATACCACTTTAACCTTTTGTATTATTCTACTAAGACAAATACCATTGTATTGCAATTGCCTGTACTATTACTGCTCATTTTACATGCTTCAGTTTATTGCTTGGGAGCAATAGTGCATAGCAGGCTGTTTTGTCTCAACAGTTTGCACAATGAAACAAGTGAATGCATGTCTCTGAACATGTCCCCATTATTAGAAATGCACATTTATAATTTACTCTCTTCCAGATTCGAGGTGCCCTTAATGCCATCAGAAGCTTAATTCCTGACACTTTAGAAGGAAAGCCCAAAGCTGTTGTTACTCACAGCAGCGGAAACCATGGCCAGGCTCTCACCTATGCTGCTAAATTGGAAGGTACTTAATTTTCTCAGGGTATCAAGTAGTACAAATGGGAAAACACCGTAAGTTCAGTAAGAGGGATGGCAGCTGTGGGAAGTAAGTTTCCAAAGCTGTCCCTGTTTGATTGTAAGCAAAACGATCGAAGTTTCTATCCTAGACAGCCCTCATACTAGTCATGTTCTTCCCCTCCCAGGAATCCCTGCTTACATTGTGGTGCCCCAAACAGCTCCCAACTGCAAGAAACTGGCAATCCAAGCCTATGGAGCATCTGTAGTATACAGTGAGCCGAGCGATGAGGTAAAGAGAGTGTTCAGCGACACTTAGTATCTTCACTTGACCAACTATCTGCCTCTTACTGGACGCTTCCTCTACTCTTAGTATGGCCAGCCTATCTATCATTATCTTTACTGGATATTAGTCTCAGCTTAATGTGACTAAAGCCAAGCGTGATAGGACATGCCTATTCTAGCACTCAGGAGTTTAAGACAGAATGGCAAGTCAGGCTACACACAGAACTTTATGCATAGTACACTGTAGCTGTCTTCAAACACCAGCAGCAGTCCTAAGGCCTACACGAACCAGGCCTTTCCATCTTCCTGCCTAATCTGCATTCCCTCTCACTTAAGTTCTTCAGAAAGGCCAGTTTCTAACCTTGTACACTTGGCACTTCATTTATTTAAAAATCCATAGCTTGTTCACGTCATATAACTCGATTAGCCAATGAAAAATGCATTTTTCTCACAAGTACTCTACCACACCATGTTTATTTATAGCTACTCATGAGAAAAATGTGAAAAAAAAAATCTGTCTTTGAAGTATTAAGAATTAAACTTACAGGGAATTAAAGTCACTATAAGTCAAGTAAGCTACATTAATGCTACCTTTTTAGTCCAGAGAAAAGGTCACTCAAAGAATTATGCAAGAAACAGAAGGCATCTTGGTCCATCCCAACCAGGAGCCTGCAGTGATAGCTGGACAAGGAACAATTGCCTTGGAAGTGCTGAACCAGGTAAAATGGTGTAATTCTATGTAGCTATTACTAAAAGTGGTTTGTTGTGGAATGTATGTATAGATGAGGCTTTATTAATTGACCTACTTACATTTTTATTACAGGTTCCCTTGGTAGATGCACTGGTGGTACCAGTAGGGGGAGGAGGAATGGTTGCTGGGATAGCTATTACAATTAAGGTGAGAGAACAGCGTCTAGAAATTTCCTAGACCAGATACAGGCCCATTACCTTTCACGGCCTTCCTTGTTCCACTGTCCTTTTGATCTGTGCTGCATAGAAGCAGTTAGGTTACATTGGTTGCGTCCTCACTCCTCAGGCCCACCTCACCAAGCTACTGCCCTTCCCAATTACTAGAACCAGTTGTAATCCAGGCAAGCCAGTTATCAGTACAACTTTTATTAAAGTGCTTCAAGGTCATGTTTCCATTTTCAAAGGTAACACGTCTTTAACACTCTACGCCTTTAGGTATGCAGACAAAAGCTGTATTATAACGCGTCTCTTCCTTCCCAGGCCCTGAAACCTAGTGTGAAGGTATACGCTGCTGAACCCTCGAATGCAGATGACTGCTACCAGTCTAAACTGAAAGGAGAACTGACTCCCAATCTTCATCCTCCAGAAACCATAGCAGATGGTGTCAAATCTAGCATTGGCTTAAATACCTGGCCGATTATAAGGGACCTTGTGGATGAGGTCTTCACTGTCACAGAGGATGAAATCAAGGTAAGACTCAGATGAGAAAACAGCCACAGTCTCATTCACCAGGCACTACTGAGAGACCATTCACTTAACCCACGGGAACCCTGACAGTAGCTCACATACTTGTCACAACAAACCCAAACATCTACTTCATTTTTACAATGTAACCTGCTAGACTCTGGCTACATTTGTTTCACTAACCCTTGCTCATTTCTGTGCCAACAGTATGCAACCCAGCTGGTGTGGGAAAGAATGAAACTGCTCATTGAGCCTACTGCTGGTGTTGGATTGGCTGCAGTGCTGTCTCAGCATTTCCAAACAGTCTCTCCAGGAGTAAAAAACATCTGTATTGTACTCAGTGGTGGGAATGTAGACTTAACCTCCCTAAATTGGGTGAAGCAGGCTGAACGGCCAGCTCCTTACCAGACTGTTTCTGTTTAAATTCAGGGAAGAGATAAGATTGTCTCTAGATGAAAATTTTGTTTTCCATCTTCCTTTTCAAAATCCTAATCATGAAAGTGTAATAGTGTGAATTCTGTAGTTAGCAGAGACATGGACAACTGAAACACAAAGCACAAACTGTCTAGTCACAACCCACAGACTCCAACACTGTAGAGTCTGAGCTGCAGTAGAGACAGAACCTAACTGAATCTCCATTACTCCATGTCTACTTCAGACACTGTTGAAGAGATGTCACTTTTAACCCAAGGTACTGGTTCTGGTACATATGGATCATAAGTCCATTTGGGAAATACTCGCTTATAGAGATTCATTAATACAGTATCCTGAGATTTTAGCTTCCCATCAAAACTGCACTTCATATGGCCATGGGTACCTAGAAGAAAAACACATAATTGATCAAAGTAAAGTGGACATTCTTAAGCAGTGAATTCACAGCCCATAAACACAAGAACCCCAGGATCTTACCTAGAGGCTCTTTGATGTGTCCCCGGCGGCCCCACTTGGTTCTCAGTTCCACAGGCTTAAACCACATCACATCCTCTTAGAATAGAACACATAAGACATAAAGTCAAACATTTACCTACATAGCATCAAGGCCATTTCCCACCTCTCTCCTTCATTCACACCTACCTCTGTTGAAGAACATGTAACGCACTACTGCCATCTTAGTAAAAATCTTGAAAGGATGACCACTTAGAACCACTCTCTTTATGACCATCCTGTCAGGATCCACTGAAAACAGATGACCTGTAGCAATGAGGCTGTGCATTCCTAAGAAAGGAGAGCAGCTGTTACCCACAGGCCAAGTCCTTCAGCTGCTGCTCTCATCTACCCTGCTGCTTCCCCAAGGCTACAGGAAGACCACTGAAAGATATTTCTAACGAACCAGTCCCTCACACCCACTTTACATATATTGTTTAGCATGTGCTGAAGTGCGCCAACAGGTAACAACTGGTGTATCACCCTGGGCTTATACCCAATTGAGGCTGAAAGTGGTATTTCAAACAAACACACACCAGTATTCCTTAATACAGCAAGACCCATGTCTAAGTACAGAAGAGTTATGGTGCTAGTGGATACTTGAATGTTCATTATTTACATTCCAGAGTCAACATACCATTTCTTCTCTGCTTGAAAAGCAGCACAGATGCAGGAGGGAAAGTGATTGGCGCAAACACTGTCACCACTAAGGCCGCATCAGCAGTCAGGAATCTTTGAAATTTATGTTTATCGGCTTCCACAGTAAGGGTCCAAAATAAGTAAATAGAAAGAAAAAAGGCCTTTTGAGAAACCATAAGCAACGCAAAGTGTCAAAAACCGCCACCTTCTAAAATTATGGTAATGGAGATCAAACCATATGCACATTAAGTGCTCTGCCATAGACCTACAGCACATTCTCAGTGTTTAAGATTTGTATTTTTATTTATATGTATGTATCTAAGTGCAGGTGCCTCTAAGTTGACCAATATGGATGCTGGGAATCCAACCTGGGTCCTCTACAAGCTCCTGTCTGCTTTGTTTTGAAAGGAATTCGTGTAATGCATGCTGGCCTTGAACTGCTGTGTACCTTCTGCCATCAAGGGCTTAAGTTACCAGTTCCTTTTCTGTTTCTCTATACTACTAACTCTCGGGCTTTTCCCTGTGTCAGTAAGCATGGCTTTGAGATGACTGCTTTTGTGCTAGGTGTAGGACAGTAAACTAGTAGGAAAACTGTTCACCTTACTTTCTCAAAATAATAAAAGCTTTTTAATACATTCCATTTATTTTGGGAATGTGGGGGCACATATGCATAGAAGTTAAGAGACAGTTCTCTGCTCCGGCATAGGGGTTAGGGCACTCGCTGAATGTAGGTCCTTAGGTTCAGTAACTAGTCCAAATTACTTTATATTTCAATTACTCAGGTCGGTAAGTGTGCCTCTGTAACAGTGCCAGCTTGGCATAGTGGTGTACCCCCTCCACCTCAGTACTCCCAGCATTCTGAAGGGTCAAGGCCAGCTTGGGCAACATATTAAGACCTAGTCTCTCAAATATCAATAAATAAAAATAGTAAAACAAGACAGCCATATACAAGTTACTTAATAACAAGCAAGTAATAACAGTAATACTAGGAGGCAAAGGTGCGAAGACCCCAAGTTCACTGCAACAAGATATGCTGTTTTCTCAATAAAACTTTTGTTTACAAAATGTTCACACAATGGGCAACAGATGTATCCAGAGCACCAGTAATGCTGTCACCAAGTCATCTCCTGTCACTGGAAGGCAAAAGCCCCAAGTGAGCAAGCAACACATAAAGCTACACTCGGATTAAAAACCTGCCCTGGAACAAATAGTCACAGCAGAGAAGCCTCAGCACAACCGCTTGCATCACTGGGATGCTTCAGACAGGTTCAGACATTTTGAATAAAAACATCATTGGCTCCTGAGTCAGAGTACTAAAAGTGTTTCTAATCCCAGAGACTTTCAACCATCAAGAAGATGTGGCAAGACTCCAGCAGCTTCTATGCTTACCTGCTGTGTGCTGAGAGAATAAAGGTGAAGCTCGGAAGCGCCTGAATCCACAGTGGAAGATCAATTCTTCTTTTGCTTTCACAGGTTCCGTGTTGCCAGGATTCCGACTCACTACCATGTTCAATACTGACATCTGAGGACCAAATAAGAAAAAGCTTCACAGTCTAGGCATACAACAGCCTAACCTGAAAGGCAAAGCGAACACCAGACTCACCCTAAGAACTGACCATGCTACTTAGACCTCTTTATCCACCAACTGACATGGGTGCATTTAGGCCTCATAGGTGATTCCATGCACATGTCTAAGCTAGCTAGCTTACTGTTCCACATCTCAGATTACAGAACCATAGTAAATGTCCTTCACATCACCTCATCACCATATACCCCTCATCTCCATATACCCCTGATCACCATATACCCTCCCAGCCAGTCATCCAAGCCTCTTCAATCGTTATGCCAGCCTTCCCACTCCCAGTATACATGATTATAGGCTACCCAGAGAACAGATCTATACATTGGCATAGACGTTTACTTTAACTGATAACCCCCTCCTCCCCTGTTTTAATCTGAAAAAATACACTTGGAGAAGTCTCAGAACCACACAAACTGCATCACAAAGATGCTTCAGACAGGTTCAGACATCTTGGGCATAACCATCATTGACTTCTCTATTTTAATTCTCTATTTTCAAAAAGGTACGCTCTCTCATCTCAATGAGCAAAATGTTATACACTTGGGAAAAATATGTGCACCTCTCCATTTTCCACAAAACACAGATTTACCTTCTGTTCATAAGGTAGCAAAGAAAATGCAATCAAGGGCGCTCCTTGTCTGAAACACTCGACTACTGAGACAGGGACATCAGAAACATGAAGTGTGACATACCAACCAACCTGCCAGGATCAAGTACAACATTCACAGGGTTACCCTTAATGTGCCAATAATGATGAAACTTTTCTCCGGGTATATGCTAAGTCTTAAAGATAAGGCTGACACTCATGGATACATCTACCACCCAGATTCCAACTTCTCAGCTACTTACGTCCAACCCCTCCTCATTCCCAAACAAACAGCATGATATCAAACAAAAACAAATTAGAAGGTGGACAGAAGGCAGGTACCTCAGCTCCTTCAGCTTCTTTTTCCTCAATCTCTTTAAAGATTCTTTTTCTAGTATTAACAAAATTCTGAAACTGAAATATCCGGGCATAATCTCTAGGAAGGTTTTCTTTAGGGTCCCATGGAGATGTCCGGAAGCTCTTGAGGCCTCTATATTTCTGAAATCTAGAACATAGATTTTTTTAAAAGTAATAGGTTAGATGATGCTATGTAAAACTGATCTCACTTGCAGCTCTAGTTTTTTCAAAGTACTCTTATTTAGGGATATAACTCAGAGGTATACTGCTTATCTAGTATACACGGGGCTCAGCATAGCACAACAAAGTCTGGCACTGGGGATGCTAGGGCAGGATCATGTGTTCCACATCAGACTGAACTACAAAGCAAAGTGTCTCAAGAAACTTAAGGCACCAAAATGGTCTAATAAGCTAGAACAGGGCATGGAAATATATACCTACATTCCCAGCACTTGAAAAGTAGAGGCAGAGCATCAAGGCTAGCCTGGTCTATATGAAACTCTATCTTTTACAAAATCTCCTAAACTAATAGCTTTAGCAAAAACAATGTTCTACAACAGCTTCTAACAAGTATTTCAGAATCGACCCAGGTTTTTCAAAGGGGATGAGTACTTAATAGTGGCTGCCTGGTATCTGTCAGGGAATACAGCTCTTCAACCTGCCTTACATTACAGCCTTATTTATGTCAGGCTTGCTTTCCAGAAAAATCATCTACATTTTCTTGCTTTTACTTTTACAAGCTTTCATTCAAAATATACACTTTTACTTCCCCAAAAAATATATTTCTGAGTATTTACTCCTACAAAGAATATTTGCTAATTAACCTTCATATATCCCTCTGAACAATTCTTTTTTTTTTTTTTTTCAAGACAGGGTTTCTCTGTATAGCCCTGGCTGTCCTGGAACTCACTCTGTAGAACAGGCTGGCCTTGAACTCAGAAATCCACCTGCCTCTGCCTCCCAAGTGCTGGGATTAAAAGCATGCGCCACCACCGCCCGGCCCTCTGAACAATTCTAAACCCTGATTGTTGCTGCTTCTCATATAGTATGTGAGCCCTTCAAGGACAAGGACAATGTTTTTCTCCACTTGCTTTCTGCTCACATAATTCTAAAACCATGAAAGTTTTAAATAAAAGTTGGTTGAAATCACTTGTTGACTAACCGAATTCTGGCGGCCACATCACGGGGGGTATCCACTTCATCTGGAAACATCTCTTCCAGTCTCTCTTGTTTATATTTCTCCAACATTCTTTCCTCGTCCTCTTCATCGACTTTCTCATCATATACATCATCACGCACAGACTCCCCTAGGGTCATAGTTTCACATTCCTCCTCTTCTTCCTCACCACTCCCATCCTGTAAAATGGGGGATTAAAAATATGCAACATGAAACATAGTCTTAACATTGAGGAAGCTGAGCCAGGTGATTCACTATGAGTTTGATGGCAGCTTGGGTGAGAGTAAAGATAGTCTCAAAATAAATAAATAACAAAACCAAAAAGCAACAACCCCAAAAAAGGGCAGGGAATATAGCTCGATTTTTAGAGTGCTTTCCAACCTAGAAAAGGCTCTTGGCTATTAGATCCTAAAGCTGGGCATATTTCACATGCCTACAGTATCAAATGCTGGGTTCAAGATCACCCTCAGCTACAGAGTTCTAGGGAGCCTGAGATACATAAGACTGTGTCCCCAAAAATAAAAATCCTAGCACCCACAAGATGGCTGAATACGTAAAGATGCTTGTTTCTAACCCCAATGACCTCATTTCTAAACCTGAGTTCTATCCAGGGAATCCAAATAATGGAAAAGGGAGAAATGACTCCAGCAAGCTGTTCCTGCTACCACACACCAGTTCACATATAACACAAGCAAGCATGCAAGATAGGCATAGTGATGGGCACCTCTCATCACAGCATTTGGGAGGCAAGTGTGTGTGTGTGAGACAAAGTTCAAAGCCAGTGTGGTCTACATAGTGAGTTCTAGAACAGAGTAACATGTGACCCTGTCTCAAACACCTCCCTCAAAAAAAAAAAAAAGACAACCCACATACACACACCTAAAAACAAAGTGTGTGGAGATGTGGTTCAACTGGTAACTGTGGGTCACTTGGCATGTGTGAAGTCCTGGGAATTGATTCCTAGCGCCACTTATGTCATGGTTTCTATATGCTTGTCCCACGGAGTGGCACTATTTGGAGGGGTGGCCTTGTTGGAGTAGGTATGTCACTGTGGGCGTGGGCTTAAGACCCTCATCCTAGCTGCCTGTAAGTTAGTCTTCTATTAGCAGCCTTCAGATGAAGATATAGAACTCTCAGCTCCTCCTGCACCATGGCTGCCTGAATGCTTCCGAGTTCCTGCCTTGATGATAATGGACTGAAACCTCTGACCCTGTAAGTCGTGGTGTCTGTTCACAGGAGTAAAATCCTAACTAAGACAACTTCCAAAACTTAATATGCTAGAATACTCTATAATCCAGGAACTGGGGAGGTGGAGACAAGAGAATAAGGAGTTCAAGGTCATTCTCTGCTACACAGTGAGCTCAGGGTTAATACATGGGATGCTGGAGACCTTGTCAGGAAAACAAAAAAACAATAATAAATGTCCCAACATAAAAAAAAAAAAAAAAAAAGGCCGGGCAGTGGTGGCGCACGCCTTTAATCCCAGCACTTGGGAGGCAGAGTCAGGCGGATTTCTGAGTTCGAGGCCAGCCTGATCTACAGAGTGAGTTCCAGGACAGCCCGGGCTATACAGAGAAACCCTGTCTCAAAAAAAAAAAAAAAGCCAAACAAAATAGCAATCAGGCTTAGTGTCCCATGCCTATGATCCTAGTTCTGGGAAAATTAGCATAGGATTGCTGTGAGTTCAAGGTCACCTATGGGCGAGTAGGATTTTTTTTTTTTAAAAAGATTTTAATACTTAGACACCTATCTGCAACCAATATAAAATATAAAAATGTAAGGTGAGACCATGTTTATCTGAGTACAGGCATGCCTGTAGAAGTCAAAGCACAACTTTGTCTTTCCTTACCTTTTGCCTTGAGGCAGGATCTTTCAATGTTTGTTAACTTGGCCTCAGTGTTCTAGAGGTCCTGTCTCTACTATAAATCTTGCCATTGGGACACTGAGTTCACAGTGTTACAATACCACATCTGGCTTCACATGGGTGCTGGAGATTCAAATGCAAGTCCTAAAACTTTTGTGGCAAGTGCAATTTACCCAATGTGCCATTTTCCCAACTTCAAAATAAATGATACCCATTTTCCCCACTTAGAGCATAGTTCAGCAGCTGATTTTACACTACGGCATTGGTTTTGGAGCCATATACATAGGTGGCCCAGTGGCCCATTTTCTTACCTGAGACTCCTCTTCCATGAAACCTTCATGTTGTATATCATCATATTCATCGCCATCCCCATCACTTTCATCACCTTCATCCAGAATCCACTCAGCCTGGTAACTGGATGTTCCTTTAGGGACCTTCTTTACCACCCTGGAACGTTGTTTCAGTAAGTCTGTAATAACACAATTTTCTGTATCCTCACCTATGCAGGCACTGCTACCAACATGAGCAATAGCAGCTACATGAAAACAGCCCACTTCCAAATTTAATTCAGTTATCGACAAACACACAGCTAAATAAACCCAGTAGTGGACCTAATGTCATTCATTATTTAAAGAGACAAGCCTGGGGTGATTTCTGGAGAGGAAACAGAGCTGAGCTCAGTGTTTGCTTGTTTCAACCATTCAGTATTTAAACTTCAATCACTTCCTCATCCAGCCTATAAGCATATGAACCTCTACCAAGTAAAGAGACATACAAAATTAGAGTTACTGACCACTTGCCTCATCCAGCTCCTCCTCAGTGGGCCACGTCTGCTCTCCTTCCATTGGATCTGGAATAACCTCTGTTTGTAAAGTCTCCTGTTGATCAGGGTCTGCCTTCATCAGAACCCTAAGGTCTTCTTCCATGTTGGCAACAGCATCTGTAACACAAACCTAAGACCCAAAAGCAGGTAACAGCCTGTCAGATATTCACCTGAAAGATCCACAAAGTAAACAGAAAATCAAATTTTGCAAATGGCCATCTCCTAGCATTTCAACTCTGCTCTCCTCACTTCTGAGACTGTTACTATTCCCGACTCCTGTTTACTACATAACCTTTCAATCAAGCTGCCCTCTTCCGGAGGGTGGTGCGTGCCTTTTAAGCAACACTCAACTGGCAGAGGAAGGCTGACCTCTGTAAAGTTTGAGGCTAGCCTGGTTTACATAAGTTCCAGGCCAGACACTGCTACATAGTGAGGGTCTAGTATTTTTAAAAAGTTCAAAGAAAGCCAGAAATGCTAGTGTGGTAGACACTGCTTTAATTCCTCTACTCCATCAAGATATGTAGGTTCAAAGTCCCAACATATTCTTTCAGCTCTGCTGGACTAAGACATTCATCTGCTTGGCTAACTCTGATCTCTCCTGTGCAGCTAGCTGGTGTACTCTTGACTTCCACAGCAGGTCTATACCTTAACTACTGTATTTTTTAAGTTCACAAGTATTTAGGTTTTTTTCTAATTCACATTAAGTTCTGAGAAGAGATCACCAAGTACCTAGAAAGTACCAGATAAATATACTTACCAACATGTATCTGAATGTCTACTCCCTGACATTTCAAACCAGCCTCAGCATGCAAACTATCTGCTCTGAAAATTTAAAAAACAGGGTAGGCCCACAAGGTAGGAGAGAACCAAACCTTCCACACCAGTGACATACCCCTCTCCAGCATACAAAAATAAGTTCCGTAAAAAAGTTAAAAACAATCGCAGTCAAGGAATGTAGCCAAGTAGTAGAGGGCCAGCTTAGCCTGGGATCAACTCCCAGAAATGAAAACCCCAATCTTACCTCCATTGCCATGCTTGGTTTCTTTTGGGATTTAGTCACTCTGGGATTTAAAGGGAAAGGATCCACAGGCGCATCGATTTGACTCATTTGGAAATCACCATGTCCAACAATGTGCAGCAAGCTATTGACATTCAGAGTCCTCCCCCGAACATAGCCTGAGAGGCTCAGGGTGCCCACTGAGCCACTCTCCTCACTAGGCACGAAGTCAGCAACATGGGCAAACAAGTAAGCTCGCCGGTCCCGAAAAGCAAGATGCCGTTGCTTCTGGTTAGCTAACTGTCTAAGTAACAGTCCGGATTCCTGCTGGGTGTCTAGTAGCAGGAGTTTGTCTTCAGGAAAGCGTTTCTCCACTGTTTTATTTAGCTTCTTCCTGGCATCTATTTGTTTCTTTGGTGGGAGGCCAGAAAGCCCCTGGACAGCTAGTGCTGAAAAAAGAGAAAGGATCTTAGGAACTCATTGTTTGACTACTTGAAAATTTGTTTCTGCTGGGTGGTAGTGGCGTACGCCTTTAATCCCAGCACTTGGGAGGCAGAGACAGGCGGATTTCTGAGTTCGAGGCCAGCCTGTTCTACAGAGTGAGTTCCAGGACAGCCAGGGCTATACAGAGAAACTGTCTCGAAAAAACAAAAAAAAAAAAAAAGAAAAAAAAAAAAAAGAAAATTCGTTTCCAGTTCACAAACAACCCATCGGTCAGTTCTGCTGTGATCCCAGAGATCACTAGGAAACTCACACTGAGCTAATAATAAATATCACAGTGAGTGTAACTTCCTATTCCTCCCCTGGGCACAGGACTGTCCAGAAATTAAAAAAAAAAAACCTCTCTTTAATATTATGAAAATAGCTGGGTGGTGGTGCATGTTTTCAATCCCAACACTGGAAAGACAGGGGCAGGTGGACCTCTGTAAGATCAAGGCCAGCCTGGTCTACAGGACCAGTTCCAGGACAGTCAGGGCTACACAAGAGAAACTCTTTTTGTCTCAAAAACACCAAAAAATAAAATATATGAAAATAATGTTTATCTGAACAAGTATAGCCCACAACAGCAGGATACAACCCACTGATTTATCCTTAAACCAAATGTTAAACATTATGCCTGGAAAATCAGAATTGTTTAAAAAAAAAAAAAAGGGAAAAAATTTACTTTCTTTGCTGGTCTCTGATACTACAACACACTTACTATAGGTGGGAAGGCCCTGAGCAAAGAGGCAAGATAGACAATAATCCCCAGTACTGTCCCAGCCTTCTAGTGGGTCCAGGAGGAACAGGATAGTATCAGCAACTTTAGCCATGTCTAATAGTGTATGCAGATCCCCTGTATACAAAAGACACCATTAAAAAAAAAAGTTAGCACATTATAATCAAGAAACAGAACTACTTAAACATAATGACAGAAAAGTACTGGCTACTCTAACCTGGTCTTGCATATGTGAAAAACCATCGATGTTTCAGGCTAGGACATAGAAGCATAAAACTATGGGCCCTTCCCCGTTCATTCAAATACACTGTTCCCAAGTCTTCATTCTGAAGCAGTTTAAATGCTTCTGGAAGGGAAATCCTGTTGTGCAGAGGCACCACCAGCACCTGATGTGGAGGCCCATCCTTGCTGCCCAGCTGTCTCTTCTCTGCCAGAACCTAGAACACACAGATTAAAGAACATCTCAACCGTTTGCTTCACCATTACATCCTCAAAAATACACATGCCGCAACCCCAAAGTGGAACTACTCCCCATCTTGTTACTTTGTAAAAGTGCCAAGGGAACTTTATTTAACGTAAAACATTAGAAAATATCAGAACAGCCAGATGTGGTGGCCCAAGCCTTTAAACTCAACACTCAGAAGGCAAAGGCAGGAGGATCTCTGAGTTCTAGGCCAGCCAGTGTCACATAGTGAAACCCTTTGTTAAAAATCATCATCATCATCTGCAAAAGAGCAAGTCCACATAAAGAAAATCACCAAGGACCTAGCATTCTCTTGTTAAAAGCCACGTGTATGTATGTGCTGTCAAGGAGTTTGGCAGGGCCTTGTACTAAGAACACGGCACGAAAATACTCTGGGTTTAACTCCGTTTTCGGCCCATTTCCGTGTCACGTTTTCTAATTTGAGGCTTTACCAATCTAAAGTCATAAGTCGCACCGCTTTCCCAGCCCCACTCCTCTCACCGCCTCCCTCTTCTGTTTTCGGAGCTGGCTGGCGCGATGCCTCTGGTCTACTCGGCTGAGCTGCTTCTTCAGCTTCTTGCAGAGGATTTTTGGTCCTACACGGCCTGGAAGGCAGATCAGAAGTGGCTATTCTCCTCACAGTCCGATTAACAAACAAGAACCTCCCTGAGCTCTTTAAAAAGAGCCTTTGGCAAGGGTCCTGAGTCTAGTCTGCGGGCACGGGTATCGGCTAGACAGCCCTTTTTCCTCCTTCTTGTCTACTCACCTTTGCTGTCCCGTTGTGCCGACCCGCCGCCGTGGTGCCGCCCGCCTTTATGAGCTTTATTCTGTTGCTTCAGCGGCCCGGAGCGGTGAGCCGCCATTCTGCAGCCCACGTGCATCCAACAAACACTACTTCCGGGCGGACGCGAGCATTTCCGGCCCCGGGGACGAACTTCAGTCTTAGCGCTCCCGTGACCTCTCGCGAGGCTTTTTTCCGCCTGCCTGCGAGCGCCGGGTACTGAGTCTTCGTAGTTACGTCGTGCTAACTTTTCCCACGCTGCAGTCCTCAGTTGAGGGCTGAAGGATGCCGGCTGTTGTCTCCCGGCTTCGGCTCTGGACTAGGAGGTCTATTTAGGAGGTCTATTTTGCGCCCACCTTATCATTTTTGCACGCTCAAGTTGCATCAGGTGGGAAGAAAAAGTCCTATCACGTAGCTATTGCACGCCGCTCTCTGTGGTCCCAGTGAATTGTTTAAAGGGACAAAATTTGTAACTGTCCTTTCCTTTCCTCTATTACTCTAAATTCCAACGCGAATCACTTAGAAGGAGCTCGTGTCACCGGCTCTGTAATGTCTCTTATTCCAACTCGTGCCCCCCTCTTCCCACAAATCTGCAAGATGAACAAAACTGGACGTTGGAGACCCGAAGGAGAGCGAAGGCTTCCTCTTGTGCTCGGACACCTGTTCTTCGTGGCTCGCGATCGGGTTCTTGCTTTTCTCCTGCAAGCTTTGCGACTAATAGCTACCAGCAGGCCACGGGATCTGGAGGAGTGATAGGACCAGGTTCGAACCCCAGTGACCCAGAGCCGAGACCCTAGCTCCCTAGCTCCTCTCTGAGGGGCCAGAAGTCGGGAGCGGTCACTGTGGTTGAGGCTAGTCCAGACGCAAGCACCTTTCCAAAGTCCGCCCGCTGCGCAGCGCCTGGCGAAAAGCGGACTCCCAGCGCTCACAATGCGGGTTCGCGCCCTCGGGGCGGGAGCGGGCCGGTCGCCATGACAACCATCCCTGCGGCGCGCGCCCGGGCCCGACGCCCCCAGGCGTCCGCACCCGCCCTGACCCCCCCTCCCCAGTCGCGGCGCACACACCCCCTCCCTGCCGGCTGTGGGAAGGGGCCGGGCCTCCTGCCTGACGTCTGCGGGGCTCGGAAGATGGCTGCGGAGCTGGGCACCGGGCAGCGGCTGCGGCGGCTGCAGGCGGGGAGTGCAGCGGGCGGGGGCTCCGCCTCGCGCGTGGGGCGCTGAGTCGGGAGGCGCGGAGGCGGTGAGGGCGCACGGGGGGTCGGGGGGCCGCTTGGTGCCTCCTGGCCGCCACCTGCCGCACCATGGGCAGCGCAGAAGACGCAGTCAAAGAAAAGCTGCTGTGGAACGTGAAAAAGGAGGTACGGTCGGGGCAAGGTGTCAGGGGCTCGCACCCCTCCCGCGCTGGCCCAGGAGCAGAGAGGTCGCGGCACCCACGCGCGCGGCCGCCAGCCCACCCTGCCAGGCGGGGGCGGTGTCCTGTGCGGGCCGCGCCCCACGCCCCTCTCTGCGTCCGGGGCAGCGCCCTCGGCCAGGGTCAGGCTTGCGCCCTGGGGCTTGTTTGCTCCGCGATCCTCCCGCTCCCCGCCCTGTGACGGCAGCAGCACCGGGAGACCGCGGTCGGGGGAGGGGTGGCGGCGATTGCTGGAGAGCCCGAGTTGCCCATTCATTGCCGGGACTGCCCGGGGAGGGGGCGGGGTCCTCACGGGCCTCCTGGAAGCGGCGAGCCTCAGTTCTAGGGGTTTCGCTCTCGGGTGTCCAACACACCGCCCTCTTGTATTCCTCTGGCAAGTGAGTCGTGGCTGGCTGAGGGTCCGCTGCACACCTCACTGTTTATCCCTCCACGCCCACCTCCTTACCCAGGAACCCGGGTATTTTTAAGAATGGTTTTTAAGACTCAAGATTATTTTTGCCCTTTTGAGGGAAATCCTTCAGAAACAAGTTTTTCTCTCTACTAACCCCCTTTACCTTGACGCTGTTTAAAAGCTCATTTCAATTTCGGGGGTTGGGGGGGCTGCCCATATGAATGACTCACCAGCTTGTGAGAGAGCCTGCAGTGTAGATGAGATGAATGAGGCCTCTTTCCTCAGCCTGCCGCTTAGCTAGGTCTGCCAGGTGCGAACTGCACTACAAGAAGGCAGAAAACTGTCTGCTTGTTCACTGTTTTGTTTCCAGAGCCCTGGCACACTGATAGGCACTCTATTTAGTAAATATAGCTGCTAACTGTGGAAACGGAGGTCTGGTGAGATAGTCTTTAATAGTCCAGACTTACTTCTGTGTGAACTTGAGTAAAGTGACTTAAAGTCAAGTCTTAGTTTCCTAGTCTTTTTAATATACGATAAGACTATTTATCTCACATATATAAATGTATCGTATTTCTCCATGCACCCTTGGAGTTTGAGGGTTTGAGAAGACTCTGGGCTCTCACTCTGCAGTAACCATGACCTGGCTCATGTGCCCTAACTGTTCCCTTCCTTCTTGACAGAAAAGTCGAAACCATCAGCTTTCTAGCTTGTGTGAGCAGCTTCACTGTGCTTTTGCTGTGAAGTGGCCAGGTGAGGGTTTCTTAGGCTTTTTCTTAGGGATTTTTCAAAATAGTCTTAGGCTCCAGTCTTGTCACCAGAGAAAAGTGAACTCTCAGTGGTGATCCCCAGAAAAAAGGCAATCTAAAACCAAGAGATTTGGGGGTGTGAGTTGGAACTTCGGGTGTGCTACTAGGATTATTTAAGACCCAAATTTGAGAATTGATTTGGGTATGTGAGGAAATACTTTGGAGAACATGATTGTCTTCCCAGTATTCAAAGACACTGACTGTTTCAAGAATGGTTCCTTTGAAAACTGGGTTTGTGCTTCCAGGATATATCTTCCTGGCAAAGGCTGACCTCCTCTGGACTCCACATAGTTCCCCTTTTAGTGCTTGGTTTACAGACACTGCTACAAGAAGAGACAGTCGAGAACCAGAGGCAAGACTCTCCTCTTAGAGGACTTCTGGACTAATCCTAAAATCATCAGCAGGCCCTCCTAACCCAACCTGGGCCTCCAGCTGCTTCAGATACCTGTTGATCCTTAGCTGTGAGTTCCTGCAAAGACCCCTGGGAAGTAATTGAGGAAGCTTTTAACAACTCGGAGTGCAAAAATCGATCCAGTCAGATCCACATTTACCTAACTACTAACCATGAGCAGATCCAGCAGGGAGAACTCTCCAGGTCCTTCCTTCCTCCTTAGCCCTTAGGTGTTTTGCCACTCTCCATGTATGTAATACTTACAGTGCATGTCAAGAGAGGACCTTGGCCTGGTGTGGTTGTGTATACCTTTAATCCCTACAATACTCAGGCCAACCAGGGTTAAATAGTGAGACTGGTCTTGAAAGTAAATAAATAGGTAATTAGGTGAAATAAAGCAAAGCTCACTGGAAGCCAGGGTGTTATCAGGACACTGCATCCTGTCCAAAGGATGACAGCCAAAGATTAATGTGAAACATGAGAGCAAATGCCTAATTTCAAAAATAAAAGAGAAAGCACTGGAGAGTCTGCTCTGTGCTTAAGAGCTCTGGTTGCTCTTCCGGGTTTGATTCGCAGAAGTCACATGAGAGCTAACAACTGTTCGATCTAGTTCCAGGGGGGGCTGATGCCCTTTTGTAGCCTCTACAGGTACTACGTAAAGGCCGTGCACAGACACACATGCAGGCCAAACACCCATTCACATAAAGAAAGTAAGGACTGTCTCTGCTAATGGCTTATTCTGTAGGATTTTATACTGGGGTTGAGGAAACCTATCTCTGATTCCCACTGGTGGTATCTATCTTCTGGCAGATTCCCCATGGAATCTGGCACAAGTGTTAAGAGCAACTAGAACCTCATTTTGTTGATGGAAATGTAAATTACTGCAGCCACTTGGAGAACATTTTGGCAGCATTACTAGACACAAAAGCAGAATATATGCATCAGAAATTCCTTGCCTAGAAATATAAATTTTAAAAAGCCAGCACATATGTTCACCAGAAGATATGTCCAGATGTTCCTGTGATTCATAACAACCCCAAGCTGGAAAGTACCTAAATGCCAGAGAGCTGTGGCTTTGTCACACAATTGGGAATGAACAGTCTACATTCCCAGCATATCCAACAGACATAACAGAAGCGAATCTCACAATCATTCAAAACAAGCAAAAGAAACAACTCACAAAACACTCCATACTGGTATGTCATTAATTCTTAAGTGCAAAACTAAAATAGGAACCCAGAGGTTGGGCCTAGAGGCATAGGCCTATAATCTCAGCACCCTAGAAGGCAAAGGTATGAAGAATGGATGGGTTATAGAGTAAATTCTAGACCAGCTTAGGGAACTTAGTAAGATCCTGTCTCAAAAAATACAGCAGAGGTCTTGGTGATTCCTGCCTTTGAGCTCAACAATCAAGAGGCAGAGGAAAGGAGATCTCTGAGTTCAACACTAATCTTGTCTAGATAGTGAGTTCCAGACCAACCAAGGCTACATAGTGAGACTCTGCCTCAAAACAGCAATAACGAAAAGGTCTGAAAAAAAATAGAAAAATAGTTCAGGTTTTTTTTTTCTGGCCCAGTATGCACAAGGCCCTGGGTTCAGTTACCACTACAAAAAGAAAAAAGAGAGCTGGTGAGATGGCTCAGCAGTTAAGAGCACTGACTGTTCTCCTGGAGGTCATGAGTTCAAATCCCAGCAACCACCACATGGTGGTTCACAACCATCCATCCTTAATGAGATCTGATGCGCTCATATGGGTGTCTGAAGACAGCTACAGTGTACTTACATATAATAAATTAAAAAGAAAGAAAGAAAGAAAGAAAGAAAGAAAGAAAGAAAGAAAGAAAGAAAGA
>NW_021621078.1:7997662-8003370 GCF_004785775.1 Grammomys surdaster
AGAAAGAAAGAAAGAAAGAAAGAAAGAAAGAAAGAAAGAAAGAAAGAGAAAAAAGGCTAGGCAGTGGTGGGGCATGCCTTTAATCCCAGCACTTGGGAGGCAGAGGCAGGTGGATTTCTGAGTTTGAGGCCAGCCTGGTCTAGAGAGTGAGTTCTAGGACAGCCAGGGCTACACAGAGAAACCCTGTCTCCAAAAAAACAAAACAAAACAAAAGTTAAAAAAAAGAGAGAAGAGAAAGAAAGAAGGAAAGAAAGATAGAGGGTACTTGAGTCCTCTCAGAAAAAGTGGAGAGTGGAGGTGAAGATGATAAAACAAGGTACTCGGGCAAACAGGGTCTATATTCTATTTCATTTATTAAGACAGAGTGTCCTCACCCAACCTAGCCTTGTACTTGCTGTGTAGCCTAGACTGGCCTTGGCCTTGAACTCTTCTTTTAACTTTACTGTGTGTGGGGCTGCACATGGTGTGTGTGTGTGTTTGTGTGTGTGTACTTCTGTGGGTCAGAGGATGTTTTGTAGAGTCTAGTCTCCTTTTCCTCTTTTATTTGGGTTCTGAGAATCAAATTCGGGTCATCAGGTTTACTCAGGAAGAACTTTTACCTGCTGAGTCATCTAGCCAGCCTGGGCCTTGAACTCTTGATCCTCTTGCCTCCATCTCCCAAGGGTTGGGATCAGGCATGCGCCACCACATCTGACACTTATGTTGTTTCCTGCGATAGAAGTATCCAGTGTATGAGAACTCACAAAGGCTGTGAGATTATTTCAGAAGCTCTGTTTTATATGATTAAGGAATAATAATAAACAGTAAGAACACCTTTTTTGTGGCCTTAGAGATTAAACCTGGGGACCTTGAATATCAGTCAAGCACTCACCTGTAGAGCAGCATCCCCTTCCTGTAGTGTCTTTTAAGGGTTGGGAGATGAGAAGGTCTTGCTCTGTAACTCAGGCTCTGTCACGCACTGTAGCTCAGCTTAGTCTCTAACGCAAACCCAAAAACATGAGTGTTTTAGGACCTAGCTAGAAAAAATGAGAGTCAGTAAGACATGGATGGACCACTCCTAACCTCAGAAAAGGAGGGGCCAGTTGTACCGAGACCGTCTGTCCCTGAAGGACAGTGTGTCTGCCCAGAAGCCCATCTCCAGCTGAGTATGGCTGAGCAAATAACCTCCATCCTTGTTTCTAGGCATAAGGACCCTTTAGTTTGAACTGGATCCTCTTTAGTTTGAACTGGATCCTCCACACTGCTTGTCTGGTGGGCTAGAACCTCTCTTAATTTCCTCTCCAAAACGATGGGGCAGATGATGCTGAGGAGCATGTGTCTTCCCACCCCACTCCCATCTTTGTCATCTATGCAAGTATCTAAAAACCAAGACCACGAGGTCAAAAATCAAACTATTTATCTTTCCATAGACCTGTGCTGTGCTTTTTTTTTTGTTGGTTTTTGTTTTTTGTGCTAAGAATTGAATCTCGAGCCTTGTGTATCCACAACATGCTTGACCATGGAGCTATACCCCCAAACCATGATTAGAAGAGCTAAGGAGAAAAATTTTAAATAATAATACTAGTCTGAGGATGTAACCCAGTGACAGAGGGTTTGCCCTGAGTTTGATCAGTAGCCCAGCAAAAAATAAGTTAAAATAATGGAGATTGCCCATTTATTCACAGGTGAAGCAAATCATGGAGGAGGCCGTCACCAGGAAGTTCGTGCATGAAGACAGCAGCCACATCATTGCTCTGTGTGGTGAGTGCATGCTTTACAGGGCTGGGTTACAGACTTGGGACCTGGGAAAGATGAGTCTCCTGGTTTAGTAACTCTCAAATATGAATTCAAGTCCCAACCAATCCAAACACTATTGAAGTCTATGTGAGCCCCACCCCAGACCTAGTGAATCAGAGGCTTCAGGTTGCAAGAATCTGTGTATTTTAGTATCCCAGGACACCAGTTCCCAAATTTTAGTGGCACCAGAATTCACCTGAAAGTACGATAAAGCATTTATAGCTGTGTCGTACCTGGTGTCCCAAGCCCCTCATCCTGGCTATTTAGAAGGCTGAAGCTGGAAGATCAAAAGTTCAAGGCTTAGCCAAGCAGTGGTGGCACATGCCTTTAATACCAGCGCTTGGGAGGCAGAGGCAGGTGGGTTTCTGAGTTCGAGGCCAGCCTGGTCTACAGAGTGAGTTCCAGGACAGCCAGGGCTATACAAAGAAACCATGTCTTGAAAAACCAAAAAAAAAAAAAAGTTCAAGGCTTGTCTTATCTGTGAAGTATCCGAGGTTAGCCTGGACAACTCAGTGAGACCTTGCCTCAAAATAAATTAGGGAGAGGTGGCTAAAGAGATGGCTCAGCAGTTAAGAAGCCTAGCTACTCAGCAGGGTGGTGGTGGCGGTGGCAGCATCAGCAGTCGTCTCCTTTAGTCCTGGCACTCAGGGGACAGAGTCAGGCAGATCTCTTTGAGTTTGAGGGCACCCTGGTCTACAAAACAAGTTCCAGGACAGCCAGGGCTATACAGACAAACCATGTCTCGAAAAACAAAACAAACATTCCTGGCTGCTCTTCCAAAGGACCTGGGTTTGATCCCCATACCTACGTGGTTGCTCAACAGTCTATGACATCAGAGTCCAGAGTGTCCTACACCCTCCTGTGACGTCTCAGCATCACAGAGCAAAACAGACCTGGTCCTTGCCAAGGCTTTTCTGGTTCTAGTAGGTCTGGTGTGGCCTGAGACTCTGGATTTCTTCTATGCTCACAGTGGAAGCTGGAGTACTATCCCAGGATCCCATGTTGAGAACCTTGTCCTGAGCGATTTGGATTCTGGAACCACCCGTCTTATCTGTCCCTTTCTCTCTGAAGAAGGATTGGCACTTTGGCGTGATTTTCTGTGCTTTTTGGCTGCCGCATTTTTCTGGTTGCTCCATTCTTCTAATTCCCCATGCACTTGGTTAGATGCAAAAGAGGGTGAACATAAGCAAGGGGGACAACCAGGACCTCCGGCTGTAGCACTAGGTTGCATGATGGGGAGGCATCAGATGTTTGCCTTAGTAGGAAAAAGCTTATATCTGCACAGTTTTATTTGATTTCCACAAACTTAGGCATCCCCTAATGCCCCCTAAGGTGCGAAGGGTACCAGAGCCTAGCAAGTGCTAGTAGTCACACACTCCGAAGAAATGCCTTATTTTTTTATTTTGTTTTTACATTTGATGTGGTATGTGAATGCACATGTATGGACTATGGCACCTGTGTGGAGTTCAGAGGACCATTATTGGGAGTGTGGTCTCTCTTTCCACTGTGTGATCAACCAGGGATCGACAGCAGGTCGATCAGGCTTGGCGTCAAGCACCTCCGAGCCTCTTAGTGATCCTGCTTTTGGCAACAGTGAGACAGAGCTGCCTTTCCCATATATTTGGCAACTCGCGAGACAGTATTCTCCATGCAGCAGGATGGCAGGGACAAGGTAGACAGTCTCTGCCCCAGAAACATAGATCCTGCTGAGAGGCAAGCAGACAGAAAAGAAAATGTGTGAAAAAAAATGTATCATGATAATACATAATCGAAGCTCTATGGAGGAAAACCATTCTAGAGTTAAAGGCTGGGAGAGGCAGCCAGTGAGCAAGGCTGTGTGACACAGGGCTTTCAACAGTGGTGGTCTGCATAGTACTTAAATGGTCTCTCCTCTCTCTCTCTTTCTCCCCTTTTCCCTCCACCCCCCCTCCCCTTTTTCTTCCTTGACTGGCCTTGAATACACTCAGGCTCTTGATCTTCCTGCTTCAGCCTCACAGTTATCAGTCCCACAAGCATGCACCAGCCTGCCATGCCCCTCTGTGACTGGTTTGTTGAGCATTTTTGTGGGGATTGAGTTTATGTCTGTAAGCATGATTGGACTAAGCATGATTAGAGTCCAAGAGCAGAAAGTCTCCTTGTCCTTTGGGTGCTGAGGCTCAGTCTAGGCATGCTGTCTTTGCAGTCCCACTGTCTATCTTTTGGGTGAGTTTCCCCTGTTCTCTCATACGATGATGCCCTGATCCATCCATCTGCAGCCTGCTTTTACCTCCTCTGCTTCACAGAACACATGCTCTGGGAGAGAGAAAAGAAAAGGCTCCCCAGGGCCGTTATTAGCCAGGAAGCATATTAGAATTCTGGCTTAGTGCTAGGCTTTGTCAAAGCGCACACTGTAGAAAGCTACCGCATAGTGAGAACAGCTTTTGCATGGGTGCCGTGTGTGGGTAGCCAGGGGAGAATGAAGGGAAGAAGGCTGGAGAGAGGCCAGCAGAAGAAGAGCATTGAGTACTCCACAGCAGGCTCTTGAGGCACCAGCCAGCTCTCCTGCAGCAGGCCTGGAACTCAGAACCCTCCAGGAGCTGTGAGTCTCCTGTCAAAAGCTCTGAGTTCTTTCGTCAGTGCAGACCACACTAAAGAGCAGGCTTCCTCTGAGCCATTTCAATTCCTGTAGTAGACAAAACAAAACCTTCAAGTCTCCAGGGTTTTAAACAGAGTCCAGAAGCAGGAAGACCCATGATGGTACAAAGGTCCTCCGAGGTTCCTAAGAGTCACTAATACAAGCACAAATGCCACAGGATCAGACAAAATGTTTGCAAAAGCAGCTGCCCAGATGTGAAGCTGCAGTGTCCGGCTGGAGTGGCCCGATAGCACTTGCTCCCTGTGACGTGTCAGCCCTGACTGAGTTGCCACAGGAATTTCAGGCCCAGGCTTTTTGCTGGCCTCCAAGAAGTCTGGGATTTTGTGTGTGTTAGTGTGTTAGCATTTTTGTGAGTGTAGTTGTTTGTAGGTGTGGGTACATGTAGACAGCAGGTTCTGAGATGCTGTTCTCAGGGGCCACACACCTTGTTTGTAGGGACCCAGAGCTTAACGATTAAGCTAGGTCGGCTGGCCAGCAGACCCCAGACGGAGCCATCTCCCCAGCTGGATCTGGGCTTTTTTTCCTCTCTCTGACTTGTATTTTTGGAATTTGTGTGTGCATGCATTGGTGGGAGGGTGGTTATTTGTTTGTTTTTGAGGTAGGCCTTCACTAGGGAGCCCTAGCTGGCTTGAATCTCACAGTGAAGACCAACCTAGCCTCAAACTGACTAACTCTTTTCTGGCTTCTACCTCCCAAGTGCTGGAACTAACAGCATGGGCCACCACACCCATCTTATTTGGTGACTTTTTATGAAATTCACATCAAACATTCTGAGCTGGCAAGATGACTCAGTCTTGCCATATAAACCCAATGACCTGAGTTCAGTCTTCAGAACCTGGCAGAAGGAGAAAAGTGGCAGCAGTTGTCCTCTGACCCCCATATGTGTGATGACATGCATGTGCTCACACTCAAACATCACATATACACAAAATAATAAGTAAGTATGACTTATAAAAAATGAAATTCAAGCCAGGCAGTGGTGGCATACGCCTTTAATCCCAGCACTTGGGAGGCAGAGGCAGGCAGATTTCTGAGTTCGAGGCCAGCCTGTTCTACAGAGTGAGTTCCAGGACAGCCAGAGCTACACAGAGAAACCCTGTCTCGAAAAAACAACCAACCAAAAAAAAAAAAAGAAAAAGAAAGAAAGAAATGCCGGGCAGTGGTGGCGCACGCCTTTAATCCCAGCACTTGGGAGGCAGAGGCAGGCGGATTTCTGAGTTCGAGGCCAGCCTGGTCTACAGAGTGAGTTCCAGGACAGCCAGGGCTAAACAGAGAAACCCTGTCTTGAAAAACCAAA
>NW_021621078.1:8003470-8032606 GCF_004785775.1 Grammomys surdaster
AAAAAAAAAAAAAAAAAAAAGAAAGAAAGAAAGAAAGAAAGAAATTCAACACCCTGATAATACAATGCAGAGATATACCAGTTTGATACATGCTGAGGAAAGATAGTAAGAAATTACTAGAAGTCTTTGTTTTCTGTAATTAAACTATTGTGTCTCTGTAAGAGCAGAAAACATTATACAGTACAAAGAAGGAGGTTCATAACACACAGGAATCTTAGATCTGAAATTTGGTACCACAGGCAGCATTGCTGGTGTGCTGTGATGTGTGCACTGTGCACAAGGCTGCAGTGGCGTGGTGGCTACAGCACCGGTGAATGCCACCAGAAACAACCAGGATTCATTATATGCTTGGTTGTATTTACATTTATTTATTATGTAGATAGGATACATTTGCCATGGTGGCTAGGGCTGTATGTATAAATGTACATGTATGTATGTATGTATGTATGTATGTATGTATGTATGTATATATATGGATATGGGTGGATGGAAGGAAAGGGGAATGGGAGGATTGGGGGGGTCAATGGGGGATGGATAGATGGGGGTGGGGGGATTTATTAGAGTGACTACAGGCTGTGGTCCAGCAATAGCTATCTATTAACAGAAAGCCCAAAAGTCTAGTAGTTGTTCAGTTCATGGAGCTGGATATCTCAACTGATCTTCAGAGTCCCAAAGAAGCAGACTCCAATGTCAGTGAAGGATTGGACTTGCCCAGGACACTGAGGGCAGCAGGCAGGCAGAGAACACAAGCTTCCTTCTTCTATGCCCTCTATATAGGCTGCCACCAGAAGGTGTGGCTCAGATTAAAGGTGGATCTTCCCACCTCAGAAGGTCTAGATTAAACGTCAGTCTTCCAGCCAGGTTGTGGTGGGCCTGCTGTACAGAGTGAGTTCCAGGACAGCCAGGGCTACATAGAGAACTGTCTATAAAAACTGATGTGGGGGATGGGGTAGAAGAAAAGAAAAAAAAAATCCCTCACAGGTGGACCTAAGAAAAGAAAAGAAAAATCCCTCACAGGTGGACCTTGGGTTTTAGTTAGTCGACCAAGAATAGACATCACAGGGGTGGACAGAGAGCAACTTGTGAAAGTTTGTTCTTTTTTTCCACCATATGAAGCCTGGGGATCAAACCGACGTAGGCCTGGCATGAGCACCCTTACCTAGGAGCCATCTTGCCAGCCCAAAACATTTGATTTTGAATTAATTTTTGATCATTGCATGTTTTATTATTCCCAGAGGTTTTGTGACACCTTCCCACATTCAGTCACACACCTCACACAAGGTCACATCCATCACACATCACACACGAGGTTATGTCTCACAGTTTATAGTTTAAAAATCTGTCCCTGCCGGGCGGTGGTGCCAATGCCTTTAATCCCAGCATTTGGGTGGCAGAGGCAGGCAGATTTCTGAGTTTGAGGCTAGCCTGGTCTACAGAGTGAGTTCCAGGACAGCCAGGGCTACACAGAGAAACCCTGTCTCGAAAAACAAACAAAAACAACAACAAAAACAAAACAAGCAAAAAAAAAAGATGAATGTGTGAAGTAGATGCAAATCCCAACATCTCCTCAGGTGAAGGAAGAAACATGGGAGTTCAAGGCCAACCTCAGTTATATAGAGGTTTGGAGGCCAGCCTGGGCTACGTGGGCCCTGTCTCAAAACCTTGTGAGGGCAACCCTGGAAGCTAGGGAAAGGTCTTATCCAGGTGCTCTCTCTCCTGCTACTTGCCACCACCTCTGCACCCTGTACCAGAACATCAGTCCCTCTGTGATTACCTGTCATGCTAGGCTAGGATGGAGCTTGGAGGATGGACTCAAAACCACCATCACAGGAAAAAAGAAAGTCTTTGACATCCCCTTTTTGTCTTCCAATTTTTGTCAGGTCCTTGCTTGGTGGTTGTCTGGGGGGTACGGGGTTTGTGTAGTTAGGGTACTGAGAACTGTACGTTTCAGTGCTCAGTCACTGAGCTCCTCTAGCCTGCTCTTTAAAGTTTTAGATGCTGATGTAAAAGTCTTACTGATAAGGCAGGATGTGGTGGCTCACAGTGCTCTAGGGAGGTACAATCAGGAGGTATCAGGAGTTCAAGGTTGGGGGGCTGGAGAGGTGGCTCAGTGGTTAAGAGCATTGATTCTCTTGGAACTTGATTCCCAGCACCCACATTGGGTCAGGTGGTTCACAAACCATCTGTAGCTCCAGTTCCAAGGAATCCAACACCCTCTTCTGGCCTGCCACATGCACATGTTCACATGCACACACACACATACACATAATTTAAAACAATAATCTTTTTAAAAAGAAGGGGTATGGAGTTAGCTCAGCAGGTAAAAGCACTTGCCACTCAAGGATGTGAGCTTGACAACCACCAGTTCAATCCCCAGGAAGGTGATGAGAACAAGGCTTACAAAGCTGTCCTCTGACATACATGTGTGTGTCTACAGGGAGTTCCAGGACTGCTATGGCTACAAAGAGAGACTCTGTCTCAGAAAAACAAACAAAAAAAGACTTCCTGTTGGGCTGAAGCTCAGAGTATACTTGTTTAGCATGTCAGAGATTCTGGGTCCAATCTCTGTTGAATCAAATTAATGTTTTATATTATATTCTCTGTGGCCTTGTGAGCATGTCTCCTACCTCCCAGCCTTCACCCACAGTGACTGGCATCTCCTGCCACCTCCTTCCATGGTGGAAGGAAGGTGCTCTTAACGTGTAAACAGAGCACTCAGTAGCAAACAGCAGGTTCTCTCAAGCTGTACCCTGAACCTTGCATCTGCAATAGTAATGTATGTGCCTACACATAGTTCTGTTCTTGCAGTCAACTGATTGGAGGTCATTGAAGCACCAAGCCATGAAACTATGTGTCTCTGAACCTGACCTCCTCTACAACAGTATCTTTCTAGTTGAGTACCATGATTGTGAAGTTTTGTTCCTTTTTTGAAACAAGGCCCCACTGAATATCCCTGGCTGGCCTGAAACTCAATATGTAGACTAGGTTAACTTCAAAGTCTGCCTGCTTCTGCTTGGGATAAAAGGCGTGCACCACCATACCTGGACCTGTTGTTGTTGTTGTTGTTTGTTTGTTTGGTGTGTGTGTGTGTGTGTGTGTGTGTGTGTGTAGCTGGAGATTGAACCTTGATCCTGTGGCAGGCTAGACAAGCATCTACCAGAGAGCCCCACCCTCAGCCCCGTGGATCTTAACCTTAGGTGGCTGAGAAAGGATTCTGATTTTGAAGCACAGTTCTCACACCAGCTGCTAGGCATTGTAGGTGTGACAGGGCCAGCCTCTCTTCACAAGCAACAGCTTTCCAGGGCCGACCTGAGGGTTGCTTGAGGCTGAGGCTGAGGCTGAGTTGTAAAGGGAGGTGGGGGTGGGGCCTGGAACTGGGAATAACACTGGGCTTTATTAACCAGCTCCCTGTTGCTAAGCAGCTTTCATTAGCCAGTTAGGTCTCCTCTGCAGTGAGCTCCTTCCGGGAATGGCAAAGAGATACTAAGAAGCAGCAGGCGCTGCAGGAGGTTGCGTCCCACCTGGGATGCTGAAGCCAGAGATGCTTCTGCACATTTTGTGACTCAGACTCCAGGCGGTTGCTAGCTAGCCTGACTCCTTTCAGCAAAAGGGACTCTCCCTCCTGCATTCAGTGAATAGCTTATTCTCAGACTATCTACCTTTTCCTTTCCACCCAGAAATGAATAAATCAAATAGCTTTTCAGCTATAGTCAGGAAGTAAGGCAGATGTTCAGAGCAACTGGTTTCCTTCCCTTTGTGCTAAGGCATAGCCAAGGTCATGTGATTTGATCTGGTGCTGAGTCTTTGGAGTCAGATAGACCAAGGTTTGTGTGCTGTTCATAACCTGTGTGTCTAACCCAAAACCAGTTAGGTACTCATTTTCCTCTCTAAGCCTGCCCGCAGAAGGTAAATTCCAGCACTGGAAGAGCTACTCAGGGCTAGGGGTGGGTGGTTAGCTCAGAGATGAAGCTCTGGTGATGAAGCAAAGCATGTAACATGGTGTCCAGTGACACCTTGTTCTCCAACCATCTCTCGAACCCTTCCTCAGAAATAACCCAGGATTCCTAGGAGTCCATGTTTCTGACAACCTGGGGAAATCTGAAATCTGGGAACACAATCAGGAAGGAAATGAATCATTTTAAGTCATTGATATTAGGGTTGGACATTATGATGCACTTATAATCCTAGCACCCAGATTGGGGCAGTATAAACAGGAGGACTACTGTAAATTTGAGGCCATCCTGGTCAGTATGAGTTCTAGGTTAGCCAGAGTAATATAGCAAAACTTGGCTCCAAAAAAGAAAAAAAAAGGAAAAAAGTAGTTATTACTGTTCAGTAAAGGT
Organism: Grammomys surdaster; assembly: GCF_004785775.1. Classification (NCBI taxonomy): domain Eukaryota; kingdom Metazoa; phylum Chordata; class Mammalia; order Rodentia; family Muridae; genus Grammomys; species Grammomys surdaster. The sequence goes on from NW_021621078.1 coordinate 8,007,814, forward strand.
ATGTATACTTGGGTCAAGAGTCTAAAAATTACCTCAAATAATCCAAAAATAAAGCTGGGCGTGGTAGCATGTGCCTTTAACCTCAGCATTCAGAAGGCAGAGGCAGGGGGATCTCTCTGAGTTCGAGGCCATCCTGGTCCACAGAGTGAATTCCAGGGCACGGAACCAGAATAGCACAGAGAACCCTTATCTCAATCAATCAATAAAAAACAAAACGAGAGAGAGAGAGAGAGAGAGAGAGAGAGAGAGAGAGAGAGAGAGAGAGAGAGAGAAAAGTATAATAAAAATCCAAACATAAGAAAGAGCTGGTTACAAGCCGGGCGGTGGTGGCACACGCCTTTAATCCCAGCACTTGGGAGGCAGAGGCAGGCAGATTTCTGAGTTCGAGGCCAGCCTGGTCTACAGAGTGAGTTCCAGGACAGCCAGGGCTACACAGAGAAACCCTGTCTTGAAAAACCAAAAAAAAAAAAGAAAGAAAGAAAGAAAAAAGAAAGGAAGGAAGGAAGAGTTGGTTACATGTGGTTTAGCTGAAACAAAATTTGACTGATACCTGTTGACTATTTAAATTGAGCAATGGGTATATAGGGGATCCTTTCTTTTGTGTATGCTTGAAATCTCCCTCAACCAAATGCTTTTTAAGGAGAAGGAAGAGCTGGGATATGCAGCTCAGGGGCTGTCTTAATCCAAAGTCTGTGCTACAGAGATATGTTGGTGGCCTGTGGGGTCTACCCAGGAGTAGAGTCTAGAAGAACTGGGACATCGTCGAGTATCACAGCTGCAGTCACCTGACAGGGCACATGGTGATCAAAGGCTCCAGGAGATAGTGGGTCTCTTGCCACTGAGGGGATTTAGTCAGGCTTTGTGCAGAGGAAGCAGCTGTGTCTCAGCGTGGCTTACTGGGAAGCCACATTGTCCCTTCAGGGCAAGGCAAATGAGCACCTGTGGCCTGGTTCTCAATTCTCTCCCCTTGATTCCAGAAAACCAGACCAGTTCCTTCTCCTCATCATTGAATCTATAGGGGAATGTTGCTTTCTTATTTGGGGAGTTGAGCAAAGCTGAGTGCCCCAGAGTTGAGGTAAAGTCAGTATCACCTTGGAAGCTGAGAGAAAGTGTATCCCACATAGAGTGGGAATATTCACTGTGAATGCAGGCTGCCATTACTAAACCCAGGGTAGAAATGGGCAATCAGAGATCTAAGGCGTGGGAAGAAAAGAGGCCCACCAGCCTCGGGGAAGCATTTCTGCTTTTTCTATTTCACCTGCAGCAAAGATCCAACTTCTGGCAGTACCAGAGTTCCACTGTGAACTTCCTCTTCCCGTCCCCTCCTCTCCCCTTCCAGCCAGCCAGCCTCCTGTCTCCACTATTCACAGGCCTGAACCAATACCATAAAACTCTGCTCTGGGTGTTGCCCCAACAGCTCCAGGACCAGGTTGTGGATGACTGCTCCACCCACACTTTCCTCCCTCAGGTTCTCCATGACAACTACAATCCAACTCCCCCACTACACAGATGGCATTGGGGAGAAAGGTGAAACTGAGCCAGAGGTGGTGTGCCTGCTACTGTCCACACTTGCCTTCCTCCCATCCTCAACTCCTCCTGGTCCTTAGGCCAGCGTCCTGCCTTGCTGTGCTAATTGTGAGTGCTGGACCCCTGTACTAGCCCAACTGGGTAGTCCTCTGAACGCCATTTACTAAGTCCCATGATTGCCAGGACTTTCAGCTGTTGAGATGTAAATACAAATGTATATGCACCTGAGAACAAGGTGTGCTAGTAGGCCTTCCTGACACCTTCCTTGTTTCTGAGGGCCCTCCCCAGCAACTACATGAGCTTCAGTTCATCTTTGTGAGCCCCTGAGACTCAGGCTTGTCAGCACTTTGAATTGTTTCTCTGCCAAGCTGAGGTTAGAGCTTCGGCTCTAAGCAGGTGCTGGCTAAGCATGAGGAAGTAAACCATTTGGGAGACCTCATTGGCTGCAGGAGCTGGGGGAAGAGTGGGTAGGTACTGTGGACAGAGTAACCATTCTGGGGTTGATTCTTTCCCAGACTGGAGAGGGTCTCCAGCATCACTCACACTGGGAACCCTTGGTGGTCACCTACTCGGTCATTAATATCATCTTGAGCTGGTAATTTATTTACCTGCTTCTGAAATCAAAGCTATATGGAAGGAGCACCCCTTTCCCTGCAGTGGTATCCCCCTCCCAACACAGCACCTTTGCTTGTGTACCCATCTAGAGGGTTGTGTTATTGGTTTTGGTTGTGAGCCCAGTCTTTAATGGCTGAGCCATCTCTCCAGCCTATTGTTACTGTTTTTAAATCCCAATAAAGATTTGACTAAATATGGTGACACACACCTGTAATCTCAACACTTGGGAGGTAGAAGCAGAGGATCAGAAATGTAAGGATATCTAGGCTATTTGAGAGCCTGCCTCGGAACAGCAAAACTGTGTGACCTTTGCCCAGCCTACCTCCTTTATTTTAAAATGATTCACACAGAAACTCACTGTGTAGCCAGGCTGGCCTTGAACTTATGTCACTTACCCTGCCTCCTGAGTACTAGACTTACAGGCATGAGCCACCACACCTGGCTCCACCCACCTTTTTGTAAGCAGAAAGTGCCATGCAGTAACACCATCCTGTACCTACCATTTGGAAGTTTCCTGTTAGTTTCTAGAGAACATCCCATTGCTTCTTAGAGCTGAACGCTACTCTCCTGTATGAACAAATCGTATCTAGTTAGCCTGACCCTGGTGATGGACACATGGTTTCCAGTTCTTTACTATTGTAACTAATTGTGCACTTATACCAGTAGGAAAAATCCCAGAAGAAGGATTGCTGGGTCAAAGGTTTTCTGCACCTTTGATTGAAAATACCAAATTGCTAAATAGGAATGATGTCACTAACCCTCCCACCAGCAACACAGTAGCAGTATACCTAACTTCCAGTATCTCTCCATCTTTGTCCTTCAAGATTTCTATTCTACATTGTAGCCCAGGCAGGGTAGACTTTCAATCCTCCAGCCTTCATCTCCTAGGTAGCAGAGATTACAGGCTGGTGCCACCAGATCTGACCCAATGTCTCCACTCTCAATGATCACTTGAATGGTTAAATCAGTGTGTGATGGGTTGAGACCAAGGCTGGTCAGCTCCATTAGCACTGTGCTCTCCAGCTCCAGGTAGCATTTGCTAAGCTGGATAACTTTGAAGAGCCTGAGGAGCCCCTCAGTCTGGTCTGGCCTGTGGTCATCAGCTTTCCTTGGGAGGACAGTTATCAGTCCAAAATAAGTGTTCATAGCATGGTGCTAGAATTAAATTTAGCCAGGCTTCTGCCTCTCTGAGCTTTCTTGTCAGTGTGGTGGAATGGATGACAGTGGAGAAGGTTCTCTGGGATTATTTGACCAGACCCTAAGAGACACCAGAGGATGAAGATAGCCAGATAGTGGGGAGGGTGTGTGTGTGTGGGAGGTGTGGGGGTGTCTAACTCTGCTTAAGTCTGCTTCTGACCTTTTTTATTTTGTAATTTTTTTCCTAGGTCGTTTTTTTCCAGCTCTGCTTTAATGTATTTGTCCAAGCCTTTCTTTTTCTTTTTTTTTATATATATTATTTATTTAATGTATTCGAGTACACTGTCACTCTCTTCAGACACACCAGAAGAGAGCATCGGATTTCATTATAGATGGTTGTGAGCTACCATGTGGTTACTGGGAATCGAACTCAGGACCTCTGGAAGAGTATTCATTGCTCTTCACCGCTGAGCCACCTCTCCAGCCCTGTCCAAGCCTTTCTATGCTAAGGTTTATTACATGTTTTTCTCACATGAAATAAGCCAAAAGATGTCAGGGTTGTCACTTTATGGTAGATCCACATGGTACCAGGATTCACTGAGACAGAGGGCCCTGCAGCCTCCATGGCTGAATGCTCAGAGCTCAGACAGCTCACTTTGCAGGGGAATGAATGGCCTTGTGACTTGGTGCTTTAGTACTGTGGTTACCTGCATAGCCTCTGCAACAGTGTCGTGCTCTGGTGGCACAGTTCAGGCAGTGAGGACCTGGAGTTGCCTGGTGTCCTTGGGTATGAGGAGGTCACATAGGTCTTTACCTGGACTTGCCCTGAGGAATGAGGCTTCACAGTGCCCTACTCAGTCTGTCTGTAAAAGGCCTTCTCAGGGGAGCAAATTAGGATCATGTTTGGGTTTTGTCTCAACTCAAATGTCTCAGAGCACAGGGCCAACAAGATGGCTTAGCAGGTAAAGGTACTTGCTGCCAAGTTTGAATCTGACTCCTACAAGTTGTCCTCTGACCTCCGCACACACTAAATAAGTGTAAAAAAAATTTTTGGAGACTGATTCTTGCTACTTAGCCCTGGCTGGCCTTGAACTCAATATGTAGACCATACTGGCCTTTAGTCAGAGATTTTTGCCTGCCTTGACTTCTTGAATGCTGGGATTAAAGCATGCATCACCATGTTGGGCATGATTAACCAGAACAAAGATTCTTAATCTTTTTGGTGTCTGGACCTTCTTTTAAACATTGAAAGCCATCAATTCTTTCTTTACCGTGGGCAGGAGGGTACTTGAGCATTGTAACACATAACAGAAATTCACATAAATATACATACATAATACACATACCTTTAATGTATTTTTGGAGCCCACGAAGCCCATCCACCAGCCCCTTCAGGCAGCAGTTTTCTGTTACGATCATTATTATTTTATCTCCTTACTGCACACAATCACATTCTCATCTCTGCAACAGGAACAGGGAAGGATCCTGTGGTTTGGGGAATCGCTGCTGAGGGAGGGTGTGTAACTATGCCAAGAACACCTGGCCTCACAGGTCCCTGAAGACTGGCAGGGTGAGAGGGATTCCTCCTTCCACAGATACAGCTTGGCACTCTGCCTGAATTTCCCAGGAGGTGGTGCGAACCAGCAGGGATGGGAGTGATGTCTGGGCTTCCCCCAGCAATCCCTCCTTGTGATAATTGCTGAGCTCTGCCGCTGCTGGCTCTCAGGAGAACCTGCTCCTGTGCTGAGAGGCTGATGGCAGGGCAGGTGAGGCCAGATGGGGTGTCTCCTCCCCATCCCAGCGCAGCTCCTTTGCAGTGGCAGGGAAGGAAGGTGGGAAGCCTAATGATTGTTGGCAGTGAGTCACATCGCTGAGGCTTGTGGTTCCCTGCAGGGCTGCTGCCACCTGCTGCCACTCTGGCTTTGTTCACTGTGGTTTCTTTTCCCTCTATCCATTGAGGATTCAACATCAGAAATGGTGACCACCCTCCCACAAACACCGATCTGCAGCAGCCCCAGATTGAAAGACTATGGCAAGAGAATCAGTCAGCTGGACACTCCAGGGCCACACAAAACCCTCAGAGAGCAGGAAGCTCTCAAGAGTTCAAAGCTAGACTGTGCTACATAGCAAATTTGTGATGTCTGGGCTTCATGAGACTTTGCCTTTAAAAAAATTAGTAGCTAATTCCTGAGTCCACGTTACATATCCTGACTGTGTTAGTGGAAACTATCTTGGGGCTGGATAGATGGCTCAAACAGTTAGGAGCACTCAGTGTGCAGTCACAAGGTCCAGAATTTGGATTGCAGCCTCTGTGTAACAGGCCAGACATTCTGAATGTGCCTGAACCCATCTCTGAGGACAAGGGAGTCAGGAGAACGACCTCGAGTTAGGGGAAAGACCCCGTCTCAAAGGAATAGGTGAAGGATGAGGAAGGAGGATACCCATTATCCTCCGAGGGCTTTAACACAGTATATACGCCCCCTTACAAACTAAATAACTCAAAAAAGAAAAAAGAAAAAGAAAAAAGAAACCAACTCGACAGGAACTCAGCTTTCCTATACCAAAGAAAACATCACTTTTACCAACCTATGGGGCAGCCCATGATCCTCTGATGCATACAGGTCCTGGCTGGCATACCACACTGGCTTTTGTGGACTGACTATCAAACAGTCTTTGAACAGGGAAGGTGAGGATCCAGGAATAGACATGGGCCTTGTGCCTCCCCAGAGTCAGAGCCTGGGTAAGCAAGGGGTTTCACATGCCAGCTAATGTGACATCATCCTAAGAAGTCTCCCCCCAGTGCAGAGGTAGCAAATCTGAGGCTTAGAGCATGAACTCACCAGGTTTCCCAGAAACATGGAAGTCACTAGACATTCTGGGCTGCCCACCTCCCTGTCTCTAGCACTGTTTAATCTGGCCTCAGGAGTGGCCAGGTACTTCCTATCACATGTGTACACCAGTGTTTTTAGGGTCTGTACATGCCAAGGACAACTTTCTGCTTATCCCTGCCAAACCTTCTTTCCTTTCTGTGAGGTCTTGGTGGTAAGCAGGATCCAGAAGGAGAGGTTAGGCGTGGTCCCTGAAAATATGAACGAAGAAAGGGAAGCCCTCCCGGTGCAGAAGAAGAAATCTCTCTCTCAGCTGCTGTGCTCATAAATAATCCAGAGGCTACTGTCAGGGCTGGTCTCTACAGAGGCTTCATCAATATTTCAGCTTCTCCAGAGCCTTGTTCCTTAGCAACCATGTCACCATGTTCTCCAGAAGGGCTGCTGGGCCACATGCTTTCTGCCCCCTCTTCTATAGGTGCTGTCTCTGTCCTTGTGGTCAGACAGAGATATTCGTGCCAACCCTAGTGAGCAGCTTTGCTCCTCAGCCCACTGAGGTGACACTGCATACAGGAGGAGTGTGTGCACCAGGCAAGGGAGAGGAACAGCTTGGCCCATGACAGCTCTCACAAGTCCACCATGGGCCGGGGGCAGAAGGGCAAGATGGAAAGATTTGGTAGGAGGTTAGGATCTATTTCTCTGGCCTACTCCTTGTTCCAGCACAATTTGGAGCTTGTCCTGGTCCCTGCCTTTCTACAGGCATGTTGAAGTTTCAAGGCATTTCTCCTTCCTTAGATAGGTTAGCACCTTACCTGAGTTTACCAGAAGAAATTCAGAAGCCATGGTGTGAACAAACGGGGCTGGGCATGGTTTGGGCTTCCGTCAGCATTCCTTCTGAGTGATGACGACGGGTGTGCTCTGCCTCTGCTGGCTCTCAGGGGAACTCATCCCTCAGCTGAGAGGCTGCTGAGAGGGTGGGTAAGGCCAGGTTGGGTGACTGATGACCTAAGCTCAGATCCTGTTTTACTTTATGGCTCAGGTGCTGTAGAGGCTTGCCTCCTGCATCAGCTAAGACGCCGTGCAGCTGGCTTTCTGCGAAGTGACAAGATGGCAGCCCTGTTCACCAAAATGGGGAAGACATGCCCCGTGGCTGGAGATATTTGTCACAAGGTGCAGGAGCTGCAGCAACAGGCAGAGGGCAGGTAAGGCCCGAACCAGGCCCTCCCAGCATCATTTTGGCTCTCTCTTTGGCATTTACTATTGTCAAGACAGCCTGCCTAAAGGTGGCTTCCTTCAAGGGGCCAGCCTGAGAGTGGGCTAGCCCTTTGCAGTTCCCATATCTTTTCTCCCTCCTTCAGTTCCTTCTTTCAGCCCAGGTTCTCTGGGCTCTGGCTCTCGCTTCAGTGCCACCAATCCAGGGCCTATGCTTCTGAGTCTGAAGCTTTCCCTCCTTCTCAATGCAGGAAACCCTCGGGAGGCAGCCAAGAAGGCCTTCGGAAACAGGGTTCAACCAGTGGGAAGGTCCCAGCTCTCAGCCCACAGGCCTTGAAACACATATGGGTACGCACAGCACTCATGGAGAAAGTTCTGGACAGGGTTGTACAATACCTGGCGGAAAACTGCAGGTGACTGCCCACTCCCCATTGGTCCTTTCCTTGGCCTACCTCAGCCTCATCCCTCTGCACGCTTAATAGTCCATGGCAGTCTGTAGGCATGCCTCCAGCCCTCCTTTGGCACCCCAAGAATATAGACTACGCCAAGAACCTTTATACACTCCATCCTATGGACTCATTCTTTTTTTGGTGACTGATATGAATCTGGTCTCTGGCCATGCTTCTCCTGAGTGAGCTTGACCACGCTGGCCTGAGTCCAAGAGCCCTGGTAGTCACCCTGTCTGTCTCCTCTTGGCAGCAAGTATTACGAGAAGGAAGCATTACTGGCAGATCCTGTGTTTGGCCCAATCCTGGCATGTCTCCTAGGTAAGCTCGAAAGCTTGAAGGCCTGTGTTGGGTCAGTGTGGTAAGGGATGAAGATGAAAGAGCCCCAGCTAAATTAACCATCCCTGTCTCTGTAGTGGGACCCTGTACCTTGGAATACACGAAGCTCAAGACAGCTGATCACTACTGGACTGACCCCTCTGCTGATGAGCTAGTTCAGAGGCACCGTATCCGGGGTCCCCCTAACCGTCAGGACTCCCCGGCAAAGCGCCCTGCCCTGGGGGTTAGTATCCTCTACACCTCTTGTGCTCACTTATTCAGATTATACTCATGGACCCCAAGAGGCACCCAAAAGAACCTTCTCTCTACACTAAGTCTTGCATGCATGTCAGTAACCCATGTCTCTTGTTCATTAGAGACCAAAGGGTGGCGGAGAGTCAGCTAGAGAGGGCCAGCATGGGAGCTGGAAGGTTACGTTCTAAGGCAGCCTCTCAGGGCAGGGGCCTGAGCTGTGACTTTCCTGACAGATCCGGAAGCGCCACTCTAGTGGGAGTGCTTCAGAAGAGCGGCTAGCTGCCTGCGCCCGTGAGTATGTGGAGTCTCTGCACCAGAACTCAAGAACACGCCTGCTGTATGGCAAGAACAACGTGCTGGTGCAGCCGGTAGGAATGCTCCCCTCTTTAGAAGGTCCCAGGACCAGAAGCCAGCTTCTTTGCTACAGTACTTGACCAGAGAGAAGTGGATCCCCTCCTACCCATACTTCATTGTCATATGACTCATGCCCAGCTTGGAGTTGGCAGGAGACAGAGATGACATCTACCCTTGTTAGCTGAAATCCAGGCTGTCCAGGGCTAGGAGGGCAGCCAACTGGCAGGGTGAATGCCCAGTATGGGTGTGGCTGGCCAGTGGTACATCTGGCACCCAGGCAGACAGGACAGAGCCAATGACATTGAACCAACTAGGAAGAACTATCCAGATCTAGCTTCTGTTTCTCCTGGCTCTACCCAGTCTCTAGCCCCAGGACTCCATTGCTGACCTGGCCTGATCTCTTGGGCTCATTTGCATGGGCCATCCTGTGAGACTCTTGGGCCCATATTGTCTCTGTCTTCTGGTGTGTCTCTTCCCTATAGAAGGAAGACATGGAGGCGGTCCCTGGTTACCTCTCCCTGCATCAGTCTGCAGAGAGCCTAACTCTGAAGTGGACTCCCAACCAACTCATGAACGGGACTCTTGGGGACTCTGAGCTAGAAAAGAGGTGGGGGTTTTGCACTTGCTCTAAGGAAGCAGGGAAGGGAGTGGAAGCTTGGCCCAGGGCAGGGAGTGGAAAAACATAGTAGACTCCAAGGGACAAGACTTACTCCTTATCCCAATGCCAAGAGTAAAAAGGAGAGGCTGGCTGCCTGGAGTGATTCCCAAGCCCTCCGAAACTGAGCCACGCCTGGCCTTGGAGCGATTTGCACAAGCCAAGTGCTGGATAGCTAAGACTGCCAGCCCCTGTGCCAGGAAAACAGCATGAGGCATAGAGAAACAGGGATGACCTGGGTCATTGCTTGGCTATGGCTCCCCTATCTTCAACAGTTTCAGGAGTGATAGGACCAGTTGACAGAGGCAGGTCTTAGAACACAGTGATACCATATGGTTCCTTTTTAGTGTTTACTGGGACTATGCCTTGGTGGTGCCCTTCAGTCAGATCGTCTGCATCCACTGCCACCAGCAAAGTGAGTCTGCTTGTCTGAGACACAGAGGTGGGACCAACACCATCTTCCCCTTGTACACTGTACATGGGGCCTGTTAGACTTCTGTGTCCCTTTTACTGTCCTTATTTTGCAGTGTCAGGAATCAGGGCATTCATTCATATGCTAAGCATGTGTTCTACTACTGAGACACACTCCCAGCCTGCTCCTTTTTTTTTTTTTTTTAATTTTTTTTTTTAAATTATAGCCAAGCAGTCAGTGGTGGTGCACATCTTTAATCCCAGTGCTCAGGAGGCAGAGGAAGGCAAATCTCGTGAGTTCAAGGCCAGCCTGGTCTACAAACTGAGTTCCAGGACAGTCAGAGAAATCCTGTCTAGAATAAAACAAACAAAAAATTTTATGTGTATGGTTGTTTCACCTTCGTATATGTATATGTATAATATATATGTATGTGTTTATATGTGCATGCACCATGTAAGCCAAAACAGGGCATTAGATCCCCAGAACTAGAATTACTGACAGTTGTCAGTTGTGCCATGTGGATGCTGGGAACTGAACCCAGCTCCTCTGCAAGAGCAACAAGTGCTCTTAACTGCTGAAGCAAACTTTGCAGCTTCATTTTTTTTTTGCATTTATTTTGAGAATGTGTGTAAGTACACACATTTACACCTGCACCACAGTACACACTGAGACCTCAGGACAGTTTGCAGGAGTCACTTCTCTCCTTCCAACATGTGGGTTCTGGGGATGGGAATGAAACTCAAATTGTTAGGCTGTGCAGCAGTCACTTTAACCTGCTGAGCCATCCTGCCAGCCCTCCACTGTCCCTGTTAATGAAGCATCCAAGGCATGTTCTAGCCTGTCTATCCTCCTTCCTAGCCTGGGAAATCTCACCTGTTGGGCCAGGGTGATGGGTCGGGAGGTTTCAAGAAGGGCCCCAGCCTTACTCGTGGGCATTCACCCCCACCAGAGAGCGGTGGCACGCTTGTGCTGGTGAGCCAGGATGGCATCCAGAGGCCGCCACTACACTTCCCACAGGGAGGACACCTGCTGTCCTTCCTGTCATGTCTGGAGAATGGGCTGCTGCCTCGAGGACAGCTTGAGCCCCCGCTGTGGACCCAGCAAGGAAAGGTATCTTGGCTGGGGAGGCTCTGGGTGCAGGGCTGAGTGAAGGAAGGCCTCCTTTCTTCCTTTTCCACACAGAGTTCTCAGGAACAGCTTTGGGTGGAACCTTGGGTGGACTGTACACTGGACAGCCTGACCATTTGCTTCCTCTGCAGGGCAAGGTTTTCCCCAAGCTACGGAAACGCAGCAGCATACGGTCCATTGATGTGGAGGAGCCGGGTGTAGGACGGGCAACAGACTATGTATTCCGGATCATCTACCCTGGACATAGACACGAGCACAGTGAGTGTCCCCACATCCCCTGTGAAGGATGCTCGGGTGTGAGAGCACTCCTATGAGTCGGCCAAGCCAGGCCGGCTGTGGCCCATTTGCTTCCTTGGTTCATCATTTACAGCTCCTCACAGAAACTTTCACTAACAGATTGTCTCTAGATATCATTACCCCCAACCCCTTGTGACCCTGAGGCCCAGCTCAGCAGGTCCAGGCATCACTATACACGTTTCTTAGTAATATTTTACGCCATGATGCAGGAAAAAGGGAGAGTGGAAATATTAATAGAAGGTGGAAAACTTTCCATTCCTCTTCAGCCTAAAATAAAAGGTACCAAACTCTCCTCCCATCTTTGGCCCCACATCCAACCTTGCCCAATCAGCCTGGGCACAGGAGCTGCACTTCTTGAATAGTGCAGGTTCACTTCCAGAGCCAAAGTCTTCCTCAAGTCATCCTCTGACACAGAGCATCCTCTGAAGAAGATGAAACCTGAAACTTGCATGTTGAGGGTTGCAGCCTGAGGCAGCTGGGCCTCAGGGTTGGGGTGGGGGGGTCTATCAAGAAGTATCTGCTCTTTCTGCTTGGTGATGCTGCTACCCATGGGTTTCTCTGCACTAGACTTACATTTCTTGAAGATTAGGTCATGGAACCTGCCAGTCCACAGTGATTACTGCCAACTAGACCACCTACTCCTCCCTGCATTTCCTAACTTGTGCCAAAAAGTTGTCCATAGTATGTCTTTGTTGCTGGGCAGGTGACTCAGACTTCACACAGAAGCTATAGCGTAAATGATCAAATAGGCATGGAGGGCTGTTCCTCTCCAGTATACCAGATAAGAGACAGCTACAGCCAGAACGACGTAGGCTAGCATTTCACCTCAGGCTTGCTTGGTTTCAAATTGGAACCTACATTTCCCTTCTTCAGTCCATGACATGTTCCATCCTGCTCACATCACTGTAAGGTCCTCTTCCCTCCCTAGAGGGCGAGCCAGGCATCAAGAGCTGAAACTCAGCTAGGTGACTCCTGCTTCTCCAGGTGGCTCTAAGAGGACCCTGGGAGAAGAAGGTTGAATTTATACTCTTAAAATGAGGGCTTGGGGTCATCTTTAGGTTAAATGCAGCCCAACTATGACAGCAGCTAAATAAAAATTTAGATCCATTTTAGATCCATCAGGCCAGAGTCCCAACTAGCCTTAGTTAGAGTTGGTCTCCTAGACACATAGACAAACAGGCAGGCAGGCAGGCACACACGCACGAACACACACACACACCTACCTTCCATCCTCTCCTAATAACCACAGGAGATTCTTAGCCCCCACCCTGCTGTCCCCTACCCGGTTCCCTTTATACCTTGCAGGTTCAAGGTGATCTTAGTCCCCACACCATTCACCTCAAGGAGGGCAGTTGATCCTTCCTGCTCAGGGACTAGGGTCCTCATGCCTCTGCCTCTCTCGCTATTCTCTTTGAGCAGTCACTATTAACTACCACCACCTAGCGGCCAGCCGAGCGGCCTCGGTGGACGATGATGAGGAAGAGGAGGATAAACTACACGCGATGCTCTCAATGATCTGCTCGCGGAACCTCACAGCTCCCAATCTGATGAAAGGTTTTTATCCTTCCCCATCCCTGACTCACCTTATCCTCCACCCTAACCCCCCTGGGCCCACTTGCCACCCACTGCAGGGGCTCAAACAGCAGTGTTGGCATTAGGGGACTTCTGTCAGAGACAGATCAGTGAGGACACAAGGAGTCCAGCTCGGTACTGGCAGGAAGAGAGAACACACAGAGCAAATGGTTCTGAATGAGGAGAGGGGGCTTTATGCTGAGAGGAGGGCTGGCTATCTGATGGCCTCTTGGAGACCAGAATGGCTCTCAGAGCCTCTCCCTGTTCCTGCCAGTCATATTGACAAATGCCAGGCAGTGGTCTCTTTCATTCTCTCTGCTGACAGGAAAGCCAGCCTGCAGCCTTGTGCTTCTGACTGTGACTTAAGACAAGAGGCAGAGGTGGGGCTGGACAGACATGAGAGATAAGAGTCACCAGGAGAAGAGGTTCCAAGGATTGGTCTTCCCATGTGTGAGGGCTGTAGTATATGACCTGGTACTTTGGCATGAAGCTAGAAATACTTACTACAGAGTGTCCAGGAACTGGTCTAGGCTCCCAGCAGCAACATGAATTCCTGCCCCACATGCCCCTGGTTCACTGTGTGAGACTGAGCAAGTATTTAATATCTCCAGACTTGGTTTTCTCACTGGTGCTCAGTGTTGTGCCAGTGGTGTTGCCTAGGTGTCCCATACTCTAGGACCTCAACTTCCATGGTGGCTGGGATCTCTTTCCCTGGAGACAACATAGGATGGTAGTCGCAGCCCCTCAGCATGCCTCTGCCTACCAAATTCTTTTTTAATGTAGAGCTGTCTCAATGAGAAGGAGCCCCACTCTTTGAAGAAACATCAACCAGGGGCCCTATGAGGGCCAGAGAGGGGCTTCAGGAAAAGCTGGGCAGAGACCCTGAGGTGTTAGGGAATTTTCCAGTCCCCACCATCTCTATGCCACAAAGTTTTAATTGCTCTCACTTTTACAAAGGGAGTCTAATACATTATCCTCCTCACAGAGGTGCTGTTCACTCTGCTTCTCTCCTTACACTACTATAGAGTTCTGCTAAGGGGCACAGCATCCTAGGCAAGTCACTCAGCTTGTAACGACTCTCCTACTCCTGCCAGCCAGGCCCGTGGCTCAGAACACACCTAGTACCCATCAGGCAACTCTGCCTGCTGCTCTTCTTCCTGCCACAGTTCTGCTCTTCCTCTCCAGTCCTGTAGGCCATGGACTACCCTACTTTCTAGGTTACTCACACGCACACTTTCTGTCTAGCTGTCAGCACCACAGGCTTGGACAACTCTGTGTACAGGTTAACTGGCCGAGAGTGATGTGGGAGGCTGAGCTCATTGTCCTTCAAACTGGCATCTTGGCGGTAGAAAGGCCACTGACTGCTAGGTGGAATGGCACACACACCTGTAGTCAGAGCACTCTGAGGGTAGAAGGAAGACAGTCAGAAGGTCAAGATCAGCCTTAGACACATTGGGAGTTTGAAGCTAGCCCAGGCAACTTGAGATCTCAGAAGAAAAAGAAAGCCCACTGGCTAGTGTTAGGACTGAGGCCTCTGAATCAGACGAATTTCCAGGCCTATAGGGTCCAGAGGCCTTGGAAGTAGTTCAGGTATCCTTTTGTGGAGTTTGGGGATTAGACAAACCCACTGTGTAAGCCCCTGTGATCCCAGTACTTGGGGCAGGGGTAGAAGTATGAGAAGAAAATCTGGAGAGAAATAGAAAGAAGAGATGGGGGTGGGGGCTCCCCTGTGCACTCCAGTCCATAATGACAACACTGTTGAGTTCTGCAGCCATTGCTTTTTCTGACCTGCAACATGCTTGACTTGTGCATGTGATTAAGTGGCGGGGTGTCCAGGTCTCTTCCCTTCCCTCTCCGTTTCCTGCTGCCCCTACAGAGCAGAGATGCTGTTCACTCTAATTCTGCTCCAGGCACCTTTCACTCGGAGTCCTAGGAGCTGTGTGGTTCACCCACTTTGATTGTTTGCTTTATACTTTCCTCATGCTCAGAGGAGAGAGTCAGAGTCAAAGCTGACCCAGCAGACCCCTGTCCAGCCTGCTGCCTCACCAGTCACTCACCCAGTCACTCCAGAGCTCCAGCTGTCTACACTGGGCTATCACAGTGTAGAGAGTGTGCAATGCTGGCTGGTTCAGCTCCTTCCTGGAGAATTAAGGTGAAGAGCATTGACCCAGGAGATGTGCCTTGGTTGGGCCCAACTTTCTGGGCATGAGCTTGTTTCTCTCTGTGCCCATCCTCCACTCCCTGCACCTGTTACCATCCCTGCCTGCTGCCTGCTGCCTGCCTGGCTGGGCTGACTCCTCCCCTCCCACGTCTATGCCTGCCTTTGGCTCCTCCCACACCTGGCCTCCTGCCTGCTGCAGGGACTGGAGTAGCTCCAACCCCCAACCACTTGCCCTTATCCTCCCAGAGTCTTCAGCATGGCTTGCAACCCCTCACTCCCAGAGCCGCAGCCCCCATACCAAACATACTCCCTTAATTTCCCTCCTGGTGGAGCTGAAGGTCCAGCTACTGACACAATCCTACCCACGGGTCTGGTGGGACAAGGCAGGGCAGCCCTTGAGGGGACTAGAGGGAAATCAGCTCAGCCCTCACCACCAAGGCACACCCAGAGCTGGAGTCTGGCTATCTACAAACACCAGACCTTGGCCTCCAGACTGTGGGGAATCAGGGTCTCTTGCTAGATTTACCTAGAAAACTGTTGCTGAAGACCTTAGCACACACAGCTCTCCTTGTTCTTCACTCTTTCTACACCCCCTACCCCGTGATAGCACTGAGTCCTTCACTGTGTCTCATCTCTGTGGCTCCTGGCCAATATCCATACCCAGAACAGTGTTCTGCCCAATGCAGGCCCTAGAAACTCTAAAGAGTCTTGACTCAGCTCTAATTTAGATGAATAGGGATGGTGGAGACAGCTTCATCTACAGAAGTACAGACATGTCCAAGGGTCTGTCTTCTGATGCTGCTGTACATTGGCATAGCCAGCTGTGACTGGTGTATTGGGTCATTGGGTCTGTGTGCCCAGACACGGCTTCCACCCTCTAGCCTTGACCTCTCCCCTCCATTCCAGCTCACACAAGAGCTACCATGCTAAGTAGGCAGGCTTCCAGATCTCTGGTCTGGGCAGGAAGCACTGTTCCAGATCTTGGGAAGCCAGAGGCTAGTGAGACGCAGTTTGAGGCACCCTCAAGGATCTTGATCATTGATACTGGGGGTTCCACACACATTCTTGAGTGTCTCAGAAAGAAGCAGGCGAGGGCCTTTACAGCCCAGGCCAACTGGCAGTGTTCTGGGGAGCAGAGGCCTTTGTTGTTCTTTCCTCTAGGAAAGCATGTGTTCTCTGACATTGGTGGAGGTGGGTAGATGAATCACCCACAACTCAGTACAGGTATTCTATCACATGGAAAGGCTGCCGTCTTCTCCAGGCTCAGGGGAAGCTGGGCAGTGTCAGGTACCCTCCCGCTCTCCGTCTCTGGGTTCTCAGCCAGGCAGGCACCACCTTAGGAATTTACACCAATGTGATTATGTCTGCAGCTCTGGGCAGAGATGGGCATGCTGCAGGGCACTTGGGGGAGGAAGCCTGTGCAGGCATTGACCTTGGCCCCTTCCTGCCCTCAGATGCTGGCGACATGATTGAGATGCAGGGTTTTGGACCCAGCCTGACAGCCTGGCACCTTGAGCCACTGTGTAGCCAGGGCTCCTCCTGTCTTTCCTGCTCCTCCAGTAGCTCCCCCTATGCAACCCCCAGTCACTGCAGCTGCACTCCTGACAGGTGAGTGGGAAGGACAGGAACTAGCCTCCTGTTGATGCATGGATCCATGTGTGAACCTTCTGTCCTTACAGGCTGTGCCACTGGCGTGACAGGGTGGCCTCATTAAGTTGGACAGACCTGGATTCAAATTTCATTTGTGCTACCTACATTACTTCAGCAAATTGTTGAGCCCCTGTGAGCCTCTGTCTTTCCTTTTTGTTTTGTCTGAGACAAGGTCTCACGATGTAGCTCTGGCTGGCCCGGAACTCTCTAAGTAGACCAGGATGGCCTCCGACTCAAAGCTATCTGCCTGCCTCTGCTTCTCAAGTGCTGCGATTAAAGGCCTGGCACTTCTGAGTTTCTTCTTCTTTTTTTTTGTTTTTTGTTTTTTGGTTTGTTTTGGTTTTGATGTTTTTTTTTGTTTGTTTGTTTTTTGTTTTTTGTTTTTTTTCGAGACAGGGTTTCTCTGTGTAGCCCTGGCTGTCCAGGAACTCACTTTGTAGACCAGGCCAGCCTCGAACTCAGAAATCCACCTGCCTCTGCCTCCCAAGTGCTGGGATTACAGGCGTGCGCCACCACAGCCCGACACTTCTGAGTTTCTAAACCTCAGTTTTCTCCCCTGCAAAGTGGGGCAATACCACTTCCATCCTCACGGCAGGTGAGGGCCAGTTGAATGGCTAGAGTTGTGCTTCCACATAATAGATAATAACACTCTGCTCGTCTCCCCTTACAGCTGTAGTCCACTGTCAGGCTATGTCCCCATTACAGCTGTAGTCCACTGTCAGGCTGTGTCTGGGAGTACTTAGAACTACCATGTATGGAGACAACATGGCAACAGTTGGGCTCATTGACTGAATACTCTCCTTCACCTGTCACTTCATTTTTACCTGTCATTTCTGGTGGTCCTGAAGTGTCTCTGTTTATACATAAAGAAATCAAGATTCACTGTAGCAAAGTTAAAGCCTGGCCCTCAACAGCAACATCAAGGATGACTGGCAGGGTAGGGCCACTGTTGTACTGCTGAGCTGTGTGTGTGTATATACATATGTGTGTGTGTGTGTATATATATATACACACACACACACATATACATATACACCCTCTCCACACAGCCCCTAGCATCTTGCCTGCCTCTGCACCCTGAAGCTACAATGTCGGCCCCTCTTGCCAGTGGGCTACAACCCCCCTCTGAGCCAGGATGTTTCCACAGGTTGCCCCTCAGGCTGCTGTGTGAGAGCATGAAGAGACAGATTGTGTCCCGGGCCTTCTATGGCTGTGAGTGTGTGGTGAGGTGGGGCTCTGAGGGGCTGGGGGTGGGGAAGCACCTCAGTCACAGCCTCCTCCTTGTCCACTGTAGGGCTAGCCTACTGTCGACACCTGTCCACAGTGAGGACACACCTGTCTGCACTGGTGCATCACAACATTATTCCACCAGACAGGCCCCCTGGGGCCTCAGGTGGCCTTACCAAGGATGTGTGGAGCAAGTATCAGAAGGACAAAAAGGTGCAAACTGGGCCTCCAAGGCAGAGGCCATGGGGTGGGGACATGGGAGGCAACAGTTATACGTAGCTGCCTGCTCTGAATTGATCATTTGGGGTAAAGCGTAGTAGGGAGTTGAGTGGACAAACTAGACTGATGGCATGGGGTGAACTGCATCACAGGTGTATGGCTGACTCTCATCTGTGTGGGAAGGGACTGGGCCTGGAATCCAATCTACTTCCATATTGATCTGGGAACTCACAGATCTTTGCCTGTTAGAGCTCTGTTCCCTGCCCTGTGAGGAAGGGAATATGACAAGATCCCTTGAAGCTATAACCAGGGAACAGGAGACTACGGCTGCCCTGAGCAGGGTATGCCTAGGCTCAGTAAAGCCATAGAAGGCCAGACTTAGCTCTCCCTGGGATGTGGCTTGGCTACTGGGCCACAGTAACTGGAGGCTGCATGGTCTTTCCCATCTGGATCACTCAGAACTACAAGGAGCTGGAGCTGCTGCGCCAGGTGTACTATGGAGGTGTGGACCATGAGATTCGCAAGGATGTCTGGCCCTTCCTTCTTGGCCACTACAAGTTTGGCATGAGCAAGAAGGAGATGGAGCAGGTAAGGGAGCCTGCTCCTACAGAACCAAGAAAATAGCATCTGGACAAGTGACCCTGGGCATGGGGAGGGGTTGGAAGCCTTAGCCTCTCCGAGCTAGAAACAGCAGAGGAGACAGAAGCAGAGCAGCCTCCTGATCCTCACTGAGCTCTGGTTCAGCCATCTCAACTTCTGAGTCTCTCTAGGCTGAGGTTCCAGTGCTTGGCCAGCTTTAAGGAGGAGGCCCTGGGCACCCTGCCCTCATGGTTTCAGTGTGGTCTGTGCACAGGTGGATACAGCAGTGGCAGCAAAATACCAGCAGGTGCTGGCAGAGTGGAAGGCCTGCGAGGTGGTGGTGAGGCAGCGTGAGCGGGAGGCTCACCCAGCCACGTTCACCAAGTTCTCCTCGGGCAGCAGCATCGATAGCCACGTGCAGCGCCTCGTGCACCGGGATTCCACCATCAGCAATGATGTGAGCCGGGCTGGGGGAGGGCTGGGGGAGGGCTGGGGGGACCCACCAGTCTCTTAGGCACAAGGGTCCCAAGCATGGGGCCAGGCTCCAATCCTGGCAATTGGGTCCTGGACAGAGGCTTCATGTGTTAGTGTCTCAAAATTTCAACAGAAGAATGGGCAACTTCTGGTATTTTCACATAAAAAACAAGTCACTGCTTTGTGCTGGGTTTCATGGATCTTTTAGAACTTAGGGAAGCGTCTCCCTCCGTGTAGAGAGCATGTGGGGTAGTCACAGTCCCATGGGTCCCAGTACTGCATGGTGAGATCAGTGTCTCTGAACAAGACTGTCCAATATCTGGCCCCAGTTTCCAAACTTCTCCTTCCCATGCCTCTGATTCAAGAGGCTTTATGGAAAGCTGTTGGCCAAAGAACAGAGGCGCGCCGAGAGAGCCATTGCTCTCCACTGGCAGGATCCTTTCTCTGCAGTTTTCTGTAACCTTGTAGAAGAGACTGCAGGGGTAGGTAGAGCACTTGTGGATGGCTCTTCCTGCTGCCACTCTGCCTTGAGAACAGTGGCCGCCTGCTGCTGCTCGACCCATGCCTGGGTTTTGTTGTTTTTTGTTTTGCTTTTCCTTCCTTATTTCCTGTCCCCAGGCCCTTCTGTCTTGAGCTGGGATTACAGGCACACTAGATACTTACCTGGCATACATTGTTTTTATTCTTATGGTCGCTTATTTTTGAGACAGGGTCTCACTTTGTAGTTCTGAAACTCACTATGTAGGCCAGGGTAGCCTTGAACTCACAGAGATCCACCTGCCTCTGCTTCCCAAATATTAGTATTAAAGTTGTGTACACTCATGCCCGGCCCACACATGGTTTTCTTTTTAAGGTTTATTTATTTTTATGTGTATGGGTGTTTTTTCCGCATGTATTGTCTGTGCAGCACATGTACCTGGTGCCCGTGAAGGCTGTCAGAAGAGGGCATCAGGAGTCCTTAGAACTGGAGTTGTGGATAATCAAGAACCACCTTATGGATACTGGAAACTTACCCAGGCCCTCTGAGGAGTAACAAGTGCTCTTAACCACTAAGCCATTTCTCCAGCCCCCATTTTGTGTATATCCCTCCTCCTTCAAAATAGCTTCCTCTAAAATATAATGACAAATAAGTCTGACGTTGCCATGGTGAAGCCCATTACTTTGTATAATAAACTACCATTAAAAATTTAAAAACCAGGCTTAGTGTCTCACATCTGAAATCCCAGTATCCTAGAGGGAGAAGGGGGACCTGGAATCCAAGGCCAGCTTTAGCCACACAGCAGAGTCAGAGCCATTCTGGGCTATGGTAGTCCCTATTTCAAAAAAAAGAGGGAAAAAAGGCTTCTTTAGATAAAGTTTGATCTTGGTACTTTACTAATCGTGAATGTTAACAGAAAATATAACCCAGCCAGAGAGATGGCTGAACTGAGCACACAAGCTGATCTTCTAGAGTTCCTGGGTTCAGTTCCCAATACCCACACGGCCGCTCATAACCAATGGGTAACTCCAGTTCTAGGACACATGATGCCCTCTTCTGACCTCTGCGGGCCCTGCATATCACATGTCCACAAGTTATACACAGACATAAATGCAGGCAAAACAACCATATATAGAGAATAAATATATTTTCTTTAAAAGTGTCTAACTAAAGGACACATCCTCCCTCCCCGTGTGCTTTATTCCTAAGCCCCTGCTCATGAGTATACTCTGTGCTCTGGCTTTTGTAGACACCTGAATCTGGGACAGGAGAGGCCTGGCTTAGCAGGTAAAGGCTGTTTCTGCCCAAGTCTCATGACCTGAATTTGATCCCCAAACCCAATGATAGGTGAAGAGAAACTGATAGCACAAAACTGTCCTGTGGCCCTCATGTGCACTGTGGCACGTGCATTCCCCCCAACACACACACACCTGCCACACACTGTGGCCTCATGTGCACTGTGGCACGTGCATTCCCCCCCCCCCACACACACACACCTGCCACACACAGTAATGACAGACACATAAAAACAAGTCTGACCTGTTGTGGTGCTGTACTCTAGTAATTCAAACAATTGGCACTTGAGGCCAGGCTGCTCTTCCAGAGGTCCTGAGTTCAATTCCCAGCACCCACATGGTGGCTCACAGCCATCTGTAATGGGATCTAATGACTGTTTGTGGTATGTCTGAAAACAGCTACAGTGTACTCATGTACATAAAATAAATAAATATTAAAAAAAAAAAAGAAGAAGGCGTCGGCTGAGGCCATCCTGGGCTAGAGTTCCCCAAGCATGGCTCTCCTCAGTGTTGTAGACTTTTCCCCATCCCTTAGGCCACTGTGTCCAGTTAAAAAAGAAAAGACTAAGGCAGTGGGTGGGGGTGACCTCTCCCCTGGGGTGTGTTCACAACGGTGGGCTTCTGTACATTGTTTCCTTCTTCTGTACTTTGTCTGAAGACTAACTACTGACTTGGTATTGTTACAGAGGTTTCCTGTCTTGTCTGCTCAACATCCAATACCAAGAATAAAGACCTTGCTTTTTTTAAACTGTGCATCTTATTCTCCCCAGCACACCCCACCTGCCACTCCAAGACACTAGGGCAGGTCTCCTGGGCTCCTTTGTGACTTCAGGTCTTTGTCGAATGACACTGAGCTCTAACTGGCTTCCAAGAGTTGGGGCTTAGGGGTTATAGGGCCTAGGGGCTGAAGATGGCTCAACTATTAAGGTCACATACTGCTTTTGCAGAGGACCTGAGTTCAGATGCTAGTGGCTCTGGCCTCAGTAGGTTCCTGCACTCAGGTACATTCTCTAAATGCAGACATGTAATTAAAAATAAAAAATGAATCTTTTAAAAAAACATGGGTGGTAGTGGTGCACATCTTTAATCCCAGCACTTGGGAGGCAGAGGCAGGCAGATGTCTGAATTCGAGGCTAGCCTGGTCTACAGAGTGAGTTCCAGGACAGCCAGGGCTACATAGAGAAACCCTGTCTTGGAAAAACCAAAACCAAAAAAACCCTAGGAGCCTCTGTTCCCTTTCCTGCAGCAGTCTCCTGGGGCCTCTGTCCCCTTCCTGCAGCAGTCTCCTGGGGCCTCTGTCCCCTTCCTATAGCAGTTCCTGGGGCCTCTGTCCCCATCCTGCAACAGTCTCCTGGGGCCTCTGTCCCCTTCCTGTAGCAGTCTCCTGGGGCTGTGGAGTACATTGCACAGGCACAGCTTGTCTGGGTTTTTGCCCAAAGCCTTGTTCTTCTCTTGGCTGGCTGGGTCAGAAGCCAGTCTGGTGCCCAGGAGCTGCAGCGTTGGGAGTTGGGGGAGGGGGTGTGAAGAAAATCCTTCTTCCCATCTCTATTCTAATCTGGGGAAGAACCTAGAGTGTTGGATGGAGCTATCTGTTTATTCCCACCAGGTATTTATCTCTGTGGATGATCTAGAGCCCCCTGGGACTCAGGACTCCGAAGATTCCAAACCAAAGCAGGAACAGGAGCCAGGAGCTGGGACTCCAGGCATGGCTGCAGCAGAGCAGTCTGTGGAGTTTGACTCTCCAGACTCGGGGCTGCCTTCCTCCCGCAACTACTCTGTGGCCTCAGGCATCCAGTCCAGCCTAGATGAGGCACAGAGCGTGGGCTTTGAAGAGGACGGTGCTGGAGAAGAAGACTCCGAAGGGCCAGCCACCGCAGCCCACACTTTCCCTGGACCCCACGATCCAGGCCAGGAGAAGCCTGCACCTGCCAGTGAGCTTGAAGCAGGGGAGGAGCTCGCAGCTGTGTGTGCTGCAGCCTATACCGTACGTGGATGTTCCCTGACACTGCTGTCAGTGGATACCCTAAAATCTGGGGACTGACTGCTGGGGGGGAGAGGGTGGTGTGTTTGCCCTGAAAGGACTCTCTGAGCATCACTAAGATCCTCACTCTGTCCTCAGAGTTCTGGGTCCTTGTTGACAGAGTTTTCTCTGTTTGGGTATCATCTCCTGCCCCAGCCTGGGAGGGGCTGGCCAGCCTTACCTCTGAGGGACACCCCTTTTCCAGATAGAATTACTGGACACTGTGGCCTTAAATCTGCACCGCATAGACAAGGATGTGCAAAGGTGTGACCGCAACTACTGGTACTTCACGACCCCCAACCTCGAGAGGCTCAGAGACATCATGTGCAGGTACCATTGGGGGCAAGCAGTGGGAGATTTGGGGACCCAGCCTGGACCATGGGTAGTTCCCACTGTCTCATAGGGTGGAGCTATGGTAAATATTTCAGGATTGGGGAAAGGATGACTTGTGGGGAACAGAATGTTTTAGGGGCCATGTTCCCCAAGAAAAGAGAATGACTTGATCACAGTGACCGTCCCTGGCATTTCAGCTACGTGTGGGAGCACCTGGATGTGGGCTACGTGCAGGGCATGTGTGATCTCCTGGCTCCTCTCCTAGTCATCCTTGACAATGGTAAGGGATGAGGCTTCCCAAAGCAGAACTGGGTTCTGGGTGACAAATTGGGAGAAAGCCTGGAAGGGGTTAGAATATTAGCCAGTCTGCCCTCTGGGTGTCATGGGGGCCTCCTTCCCATCTCCTTGCAGACCAGCTGGCCTACAGCTGCTTCAGCCACCTCATGAAGAGGATGAGCCAAAACTTCCCCAATGGGGGTGCCATGGACACCCACTTTGCCAACATGCGTTCCCTCATCCAGGTAAGTGCTGCAGCTGTCTGTGGGAGCTGGGCATGGCTAGGTTTGCGCGTCAGCCATAGGAAGCATATGTAAACATTTCACATTTCATTTACCAAGGGGCTGGTCTTGAACTTGCAGCAATCCTGCCTCGTCTCCTTGACTGCTGGGATATTGGCATGCACCACTAGCCATAGCTGAATTTCCTTCACTTAAAAACACAAAACAAAACATTGCTGCTAGGCACATGCTCTTAATCCCAGCATTTGGGATTTAGAGGCAGGAAGATCAGGATTGCTGTGAATTCAAGGTGTGCCTGGGCTACAGAGTGAAAACCTGTCAAGTCAAAAGGACTGGAGAATACATAGTCTAGGAGCTGAGTTAATACCAGTAGTTTTGTTTTTAAAGCTGCACGGTAGTTTATAATCCTGGTGCTAGGAAGGGGGAGACAAGCAGATCCCTGGCTTCTCTGACCAAACAACCTACTTGAGTTCAAGGCCAGTGAAAGGCCTTGTATTCAAAAAGGTGGAGAGCAGCAGTGGTTGATACCTAAGGCTGTCCCCTGGCCAGCACACAGTGTGCCCACATGCCCATGGAGGCCGTCCCCTGGCCAGCACACAGTGTGCCCACATGCCCTTGGCCACCTACGAAGACGTGTAGGCACAAATATGCAATCACTGAGTTAGTCGGGGGCTTCCAGAGGACCTGGGTTCACTTCCTAGCACCCACATGGCAGCTCACAACTGTCTGTAACTCCAGTTTTAGGGGACACATCACCCTCACACAGACATACATCCAGGCAAAACACCAATGCACATAGACTAAAAATAAAGCATCAAAAAATGAGTCAATTTAAATATTTAAAAAGAAAGGCTCTAGTTCAGGTAAAGTGCTTGCCTACACATGAAAAGCCCTGGATTTCATGCCCAGCACCACACAGAAAAATACAGTTATCTGTGTCACAAACTGAGAAACAGTGTGCCCACATGCCCAGGGAGGCCATCCCCTGGTCAGTACACAGTGTGCCCACATGCCTGAACTTTTGCTGAGAAGTGAAGTGGGTGATTAAATCAAATGCCCAGAAACTGCAGAAAGGGTACAGCCGAG
>NW_021621078.1:8033006-8104844 GCF_004785775.1 Grammomys surdaster
GAGGGAGGGAGGGAGGGAGGGAGGGAGGGAGCAAATGAACAGGAATGCAGGGACAAACATGGCAGTGTGGGGGTGGCTGACGACAACCCTGGATGCTGGCTGAGGGTGGCACCGAAGCCGCTCAGGTCAGTGTCTCCCCTCTCTCTCATGAGATCTTGGACTCAGAGCTATTTGAGCTGATGCATCAAAATGGAGATTATACCCACTTCTATTTCTGCTATCGCTGGTTCCTGCTGGATTTTAAAAGAGGTAAGAAGTGGGTGGGTCTGGGCATCAGGGTGCATGCCTACAACCCGAGTACTCCAGAGTACAGCAGAAGGGTTACTGGGAATTCAAGACCAGTCTCAGCTATACCAAGACCCTGTCTTTAAAAAAAAAAAAGAAAGAGTGGGACATGGGACTAGGGTCAGGGGAACGGGAGAGCCTAAATCAGTGTTTTTGTAACTTTCATTGCATGCTTCGTGAGCTGCCCCTGCCCAACCTGAGTTTAGTAAGGCTGCCCGGGCATGTATGTGCTTGCATGCTCGTGAGGCCTGTCCATCCCGCTGCTCTGCTCATCCTGTCACAGGCGATGGTGTTTGGAGCCCTGTCCAAACTATAGCTCCCCTGAGCACTAGAAATGGGGAGTGCTATGGAGTCTGCAGAAATAGCCAAAGGAAGGGATGGGGTCTTGGTCTTGGGATGGATTCCCCATTCTGGAGCAGGCTGAGCCAGGCTGGGTGCAGGAGGGAGAATCTAACTGCTGCTGAGTCCATGTGTCACCGTCAAGCCCCTTGCCTGGACGATTAAGTGCCAGCTCCTTGTGTCCCAGAGCTGCTGTATGAGGACGTGTTTGCAGTGTGGGAAGTAATCTGGGCAGCCAGGCACATCTCCTCAGAGCACTTTGTCCTGTTCATCGCCCTGGCCCTGGTGGAGGCCTACAGAGAGATTATCCGTGACAACAACATGGACTTCACTGACATCATCAAATTCTTCAATGGTATGAGCTGAACCAGTCATTCTGCATGTGCCCTAGAGGGGGGCATGGGGCCTCAAGCCCTGGACTGGGCAGAGTTGGAGAGTTCTCAAGAATTCTAGGATCACTTCCCCATAAGAGGTGTCAAAAGTGAAGCAAGTGGAAACTAAGCAAGGGTTTCAGCCCAGGGCTCCTCTCAGCCTCCCCATAATTACCTCTGTTTTCCCCAGAGCGGGCTGAGCGGCATGATGCCCAGGAGATTCTGCGGATTGCCCGGGACTTGGTCCACAAGGTGCAGATGCTCATAGACAACAAGTGAGGGCTACAGCCGGGAGCGGCAGAGTGGAGAGCCCAGGTACCTGGCCCCTGAGCTCCAGCGGGGGAGGCAGAGGTCATTATAGCCCAGACCGCCTCACCCCACCAACCCCACCCACCCAGCTGTGTAACCTAACAAAGTGACTGTGAGCCTGGGATGTGAGTTGGGCAGTGCTGGCCCTGCAGGGCAAGTTGGGGTCAGGATGCCTGCAGATCACAGCTGGGTGGGAGGGGTCGGCCTCAGGGAAACTGGCTGCCTTGGGGGACACCTTCTGTGTTCCCCTCTCAAACAACTTAGAATAGCCCCACTGCCACCTGCAGCCTCAGCCTGGACTGTTTCCCAATGCCTCTTTCCCATCAACCTGGGGCCATGTAGGGTTAGTGGGGTCTACAGTGGCCTGCACCTCACCTAGCAAGAGTTGTATAGGGCAGGGAGCTCAGTGCCATATCTCTCCTGAGGCCTTTTGTGGTCTCAACTAGCTACCTATTCAGACATGTATCCTAGGGACAGGAGACCTTGGCTACCTTCTAGGCTCTCCTAAGACTCTGGGGCAGTCAGGTATGGGCCCTGGGGGAGAGTGGCTCACCTCAGCAGCATTGCCATAGCCTCTGGCCACCAGATTGAGCCCACAAACTCCCCACCCACTGCACAGTGACCCTCTCATGTACAGTGTCACTCCCCACACCCTGCCCCTGCTTTCTGCACTAGTAACCCCTAGGACTACACATAGCACACTCCCCGACTGTGTAGTGTGGAAGGCAAGCGACTATGCTTGCTCTCCAGAACCACCCCAGGGAGAGTGTAGGAAGACAGTCCTGTCACAACCTCCCTCCAAGGACAGGCCTGTGAGTTCTGGGATACCTATTACCTGTTCCAGACATCTGTGAGTTCCTGGGGCTGAGGGAGATAGGAGTGCCTGGATAGTCCTAGTTCATCCCCAGTGAGGCAAGGCGAGCTCCACTTTCCACATGCTCCAAGGTGCTGAGAAGCCTGGAAACCCAGAGGGGCCCTTGGAAGAGTTTACAGGGTTGTTGATAAAGGTCCAGCCCTTGACCTAAGGTCCAGGCATGCTGCTTGTTTGTTCTGTCACCCCCACATCCCCACCATCCGAGCACAGGCAAGCCAAGTCTAGGACCTGGAGCCCACACGTTGCCTGGCTCCTGCCTAGAAGTCA
This sequence comes from Grammomys surdaster, assembly GCF_004785775.1. NCBI lineage: Eukaryota > Metazoa > Chordata > Mammalia > Rodentia > Muridae > Grammomys > Grammomys surdaster. The sequence continues at coordinate 8,035,452 of NW_021621078.1, forward strand.
CCAAGGTCCACAGACTTGCTGCAGTTGAAAACCACAAGAAAGGACCAGCTGCATTCTGCATATAGCACAGCCTTCCCTGCCCTCCCTTACCCCTGCGTACTGCACAGCCTACCCCATTGCCCACCCTTGTTCCTGATTCCTCGGCCTCCACCAAGCACGGGTGGCCAGTGTGTGCCTGCCTTAGTGACTCTGGTTTTGTGAGGAGCAGAGTGTATGGGGTTTGGGGTTTTGTTTTTTGTTTGTTCGTTCGCTTGGTTGGTTGGTTATGTTTTGCTCAGAAACTATACTCTTAAATGTAACAGACCAATAAAATGCATTTGGCAACACCTGAGGCTCTGATGGCTACTTGTGGGGACTGGCTGGACACAAAACGCTCAATGTGTTAGTGCATTCCAACATCCAACAGTAAAGGGGACATCTTAATAATAATAATAATAATAAAACCAAGAATGGTGTAAGAGATGCCGGGTGGTGGTGGCGCACGCCTTTAATCCCAGCACTTGGGAGGCAGAGGCAGGCGGATTTCTGAGTTCGAAGCCAGCCTGGTCTACAGAGTGAGTTCCAGGACAGCCCAGGCTAGACAGAGAAACCCTGTCTCCCTGTCTCGAAAAACCAAAAAAAAAAAAAAAAAAAAAAAAAGAATGGTGTAAGAGAACCAAAGTTTTTCCTAGAGAAGGACCTCTAGTTTGGGGGCTCCATGGCATGGGCTAGTTAGGAAATCAGGTACCCAGAATACCAGGGACCTTACCCCAGAACCATGGTCTTATATTGGGTTGACTAGTAGGGCCTCTACCCTATAGTTGAGAGTAAGTTCTTGGCCTCCTCTCCCCCCAACACACACACAGTTTACCCCTACTTCATCCAGATTATCAAAGTTATCAAAGTGAGGAATGACACAGCCTCCAGCTCTCAGCCACCAGAAGACCTGCCCTCTGAGCCCCTCATCTGAGATACCTGGATCAGTCTGGGGTAAGGAGCTAGAGGGTAGACATCTGTGAAGGTACTGAAAGGGCCTGTTTATAAGCCTGGCTTCCCCTTTTCTATCCCAGAGTGCTTCTGGTCATATCTTTAACAGCTCCCTGTAGCTCCTGCTTTCTGAGTCCTAGGGTCGATGACCAGTTTCTCATGTTGTATGTTCTAGTCCACAGCCCTAGCAGTCTGGCTAATAAGACAGAATACAGACTAATGACCAGAGCTGGCCAGGGAAAACTGGGAAACATGAAGATTGTATACAGGGACTTGATAAGCCCCTCTAGGGAAATACCCCCCCCACACACCCTGACCCCCAGCCGGTTCTGTAGCCTGGGTGATTGTTGAATCCTGCCTTGACCACATTCACCAAAGGTTTGGGTGAAACAACCTGCAAGTAACCTGGCCCCTTCATAGCCCACTCTCTCGCTACATCCCTACTCAAACATGCTAGCTGGCTGTGTAGACACTACAGGGGATCCCACAGCCAGAAGGAGTCTCCAGAGGGTTGGGCTAGCCTTCTGGTACATTGGGCTTCACGGACACAGCCTTGGTGAGTTTCTTACAGAGCAGGAGCTCTGAGTACAGGGAAGGAAGTGGCTTCTTGTTCATATGCAGCCCCAGGTCTCAGGTGGTATTCCCAGGGCAGGGGCTTCATCCTATTCGAAGTGCTAGGCACAGTACCAAGATTAAGTGAGCGCTCTCCAAGCACTGTTAACCCTTTCACCGGCCACACTAGCAGACAGGACAAAGCTCTTCCCGATGCCACCAGCAGAGAGCGCTCACACCTCGTGAAGGTTTGATGTGGGAGATTGGAACTGACACTTAGCAATGGCCCTCCAGAAACCAGAGTCCAGGAGGCCATTTATGGCCAACATTTCTTTCTTGAGGGCAATGACTCCCCCCCCCCCCACTCCTAGCAAAGGAGCTGAGAATTCTATATAACCAGAAAGCACCCACCAGACACAGCTAACAGGGTCCTTGATCTTGTTCCCCACCACTTGCCTCCAGGACAGCCCTGCTCAGAGCTACTTGGTCAGAAGTCCTCCGTGCCCAGCTGAGGTCTCTACTTTCTGGATCCTGATCCTCAACCTCACTCAGCTTCAAAGAGTGAAATGAATTGTTAGGACTCAAGGAGGCTTTGAGAGACCCCTCACCATCTGTCCCCAGGGCCTGGGAGATAGCCTCTGCTATCTGTCCCCAGAAGGCCAGGTCAGAGGTGCCCGATGCGAGGGGAAGATTAACTGAGCAAGCAAAGCTTTGTAGTCCTGACTAACACGGTACGACTGTGTGACTTTAGCAAGTCACTGGCCGTTTCTGATTTGCTCAAAAGGACTACCTCTTGCCTTATTTACTTCACTGTGCTCTTTAATGACGAAATAATGTTTTGAAACAATGGAGACCTACACAGCCTTGTAGTTGGGCCACAATTGTGAGACCAGATCCTTCACTAACCCAGGGTAAGGGCAGGCCATCCCAATTTGTTTAGTTTTCTTTTTTTTTTTTTAAAGATTTATTTATTTCATTTTATATGAGTACACTGTAGCTGTCTTCAGACACACCAGAAGAGGGCATCAAATCTTATTACAGATGGTTGTGAGCCACCATGTGGTTGCTGGGATTTGAACTCAGGACCTCTAGAAGAGCAGTCAGTGCTCTTAACCACTGAGCCATCTCTCCAGCCCTTGTTTAGTTTTCTAAGACAGGTTCTTCGTTGCTGACTAAACCAAACTCATTTCGTAGACCAGACTGGCCTCAAACTCAGAGACCCACCTGCCTCTGTGTACACAACTCTGTTGGGACTAGAGGTGTACACCATACCATACCCAGCCTGCTTCCCACTGACACCACCCCACCCCACCCCAGACAATTTCTCCATGTAGCTCTCTGCCTATCCTGGAACTTACTCGGTAGACCAGACTGGACTCAGAAATCCGCCTGCCTCTGCCTCCCAAGTGCTGGGATTAAAGGCGTGCGCCACCACTGCCCCACCACTGCCCGGCTGTTTAAATTTCTTATTTACATTTCCCTGCATCCATCACATGCATGCAGGTACACAGGGAAGCCACACGAGGGAGTCAGAGCCCTGGAATTGGGAGCCACAGGCAATTGTTAGCTATTTGATGTGGGTGCAGGAGACCCAACCTGGGTCCTTTAAAGAGCACCATATGCTCTGGCTGCTGAGCCAGCTCTGGAACCTGATTACCAGGGTTTTACTCAGGCCGCCACCCGACTTCACCCTTCACCAGCCTTCAGAGTGTCTCCTCTTGCTGCTTCCCTGTGGGCCTCTGCCTCTCACAATGAAATGACCCAGATGCTGCAGGCTGGGAGCTCCGGCTCAGGTTTCAGTGCAGATTTATTTCGGTTTTATATTTTATTCCAGGCAAGTGCTTATTACATGGATAGTATTCATGTCTCAATACCTAAACTCAGAGCATGAACAGCCGCTAGAGTACAGTTCAATAGTAAAAATACAATATGTACAAAATTAGGGTTTTTGTAGTTTTTTTTTCCCACACAGCAGATGTACCCAAACACATAAAAATCTCTACAGTCTGGGGTCGCTACAATTCATATTTCAGGAAACAGAGACACAGTGACCAAGTCCTCACTGTAAACAAGGGCCACCTCTTTGGGGATTGGGAGTGGGACCCTGGGATTGGGGTGGGGGAAGAAGCAGCTGCTCCTAGAGGGAGACTATGGTGACCCAACTGCCCTCCAGGCGTCCCTTGCCCTTCTTTGGCCCCCAGGGAACCACTCTCCCCTTTTCCTCCCCGAGGTAAAGATCCCAGACAGTGAGCCACTCCAAACAGCACAGGTAAAACACGCATGAGAGGTAAGGTGTGTGTATGTGTGTGTGTGTGTCCCAGGCTGGAAGGGATAGGAAGGGAAGGGCCAGGCGGTCCCACAGGGTGAGGACAGATGTGGTCCTAACAGCTCTCAAAGGGGAAATGCCCAAGAAAGGGCTGGGAGGCGGCTGCCCACTTGGGCACACAGCAGTCACAAACAACAAAAACAGCAACAACACCCATCATCACCAATCTGGACATAGTCATTCGGCACTAGATCTGGAGGAACCCCTGTTGGGGGAGGGAGGGCTGGGTGGATGATGAGGTATCTGTGCAGGCCTGGGGGCCAACACGATGCTGTGAACTCTGGAACTGGCCTCGAGACACAGAAGGGGTAAATAGGACAAGTAGTCTGACCGGGCCAGCACCAGACTCTGCCCCTTGTCACAACACAGAGCAGAGTGGAGGTGGCACCCAGAGTCAGAGTGTGGGTAGAGGTGGCTGGCTGCACACACAGGAAGGCAGCCAGTTGGTTGGGACTCCAGGGCCAGGTAGAGACCTAGTCCTAGCCACCATTCTCTACCCCAGGAGACAAATAATAAGAAAGTGCCCTGTGGGGTTTCCAGGGCCAGGAGGGCCTGTGAACTCTGAGGCACCTGAGGAGTATTTCAAGGGAGATGTACTCAAGGCCTTCGCTGGCCTCAGTGCCCCACTCACAATATCATCTGAAGGACCCTGAGCCCTCCCTTCTGGTCCCTCGACAGCCTAAGCCCCCAGTGCAAAGTCACACCTTAGGGACACTTGCTTCCTGCCCCGTACTGAAAGGCCATTGGTGAGTGTCCAGTGAGGAGCTGAATGTGCACACGTGTAACTGAGTGTCTGACACAAGGCCACTTGTAATAAATATCCACCTAAAAAGAGAAGCCAAGCGGTCTGCAAAAGCACAGGCAGGAGCCACAGCACCCTCTCTTAACCAAACACAAGCCGAGCCTTGTCTTCACTAGCAAAGGCCCTTCCCACCACGGACACTGCAGCACCCACCGGGAAGGGCTCTCAAAATTGCCAGAGGGGAGATGGGAAAAGCCCTGGGACTTCAGCTCACTGGTAGCTCAGCAGTGTGGCTTAGCTCCTAGAGCAAATGCTGGTCCATGCCTCCCGAGCTGCAGGCAGTACCTCATCCAGGGGCCGGGGGGTGGGGGGGGTGGGGTGGGGAGCACTAGGGAAGCCCCAGCCCAGGGGCAGGCTTGGGAAACTTGGCAACCTGGATTTTGTTTATTGTTAGTTGACACTCATTTGGAACAGTTTCTACTGTAACCAATTAACAGTGACCACAGGTGGGTCAGAGTGTCCCAGGCCCAGGCATTCACTTGTCCCACCCTGACTCCAGATCTTAAGATCTGTCACCTGCACTCAGAGCTGGGCCCCTCCCACCCATTTCCCATCTTTCTGGGGCTCCCTGTTTCCTACAGAGGTCCCGCAGGACTCTGAGGCTGGAGAGGGGAGGCCAGAGAGCTCAGGCACCTCACCAGACAGAGCAATAGCAGCAACAGCACAGGAAGGCAGGCCAGGGAAGGAGAAGCCAGAGAACATAAGCCACAGTGCAGACTTCCTAGGTGACAAGACAGGGAGACGGAGTGGCACCAGAACCGGCACCAGGCCGGGCAGGCAAGAATGCCCACCAGAGCATCCTCTTATCTACCAAGTCCTAGTGCAGCGGACTTCCTGCCTGCAGCCAACTCCTGGGGGGGCCCTCCCTTCCCCTGGCTCAGAGTCTCTGCACCCCCTTCCCCTAAGGAGGCCTGGGGGTGATGTGGGTGGGGCGGGCCTGGGCCTGGCTGGAATGTGTGGAGCTGGTGGGTGGGAAAAGGGGCAGTCAGGTCCCCTTCCCTGCCCCCACTGGGGGCCTAAGTGGCCTCGTCCTCAAGCCAGCTTGAGTGTGCTGACCGGAAAGGAGGGCATGGTGACCATCGTCACAGGGTTGAGCACTGTCTGGCCTACCAGCTGGGGGTGGTGCACCACCTGGGCCCCCACAGCTGGCTTTGCCATGACAGTGGCTGGGGGCCCCAGGCTGGCTGTGCCATTCACTTGCTGGTGCGAAAGGGTGTGGGCGATGTGGCTCACGGCCACGGGCTGGCTCACGGCCACGGGCTGTGGGTACAAGGGCAGCTGGGAGCCGAGGTGGGCCACATGGTTGAGGGTGGCAGGGTGCACTGTGATGTGGCCAATGGGGGGTGTGGCAGGTGCCAGCTGCACAGCAGGGCTGGGGGCGGAGGGGGCAATGTGGGCGATGTGCTTGCCCCCGGGGCCCTGCAGAACATGGTTCACAGTCTGGATGACTGAGGCATGGGTTGTGGCTGTGTGGGCGATGACCGTAGAGCCGCCCCCAGCCGTGGCCACCAGATGGGCTGGAGCTGGCACTAGCGTCTGGGTTGGGGTGGCAGGTGGGGGAGGAGGGGCTGGCAGAGGGGTCTTTTGCTGGGGTGGCTGCTGCTGCACAGGGAGGTGGGCAGGAGACAGGGCCACTGGGTGGGGGTGAGGGTGCGGATGGGTAGGCAGAGGCGCAGGGGCAGTGGTGCTGGGGGTTGGCAGGGAGGATTTCAGCAGCTCCGGCTGGGGACGATGGTTCAGCTTAGGTGGGCCCAGGCCTGCCCGGTCTCCCTCCATCTCCTCGTCAACGTTGTCCTCGCCCTCTGTCAGGGAGCACAGGGCAGGGACCAAGTCACAAGAGGTTGGGAAACAAGCAGCTAGAAACATGGGCGCTTGGGGAGTCTGGGGACTCAAGAGAACTAGGGCAGAGGGCCTCTTCTAGCAGGGAAGAACCGATTCAGAGAAGCCAAAGACAACATCGGAGAGTGGTAGGAACAGCACAGGGGCTGAGGCTCACCAGAGGCTGTGGAGGTGGAGGCCTGGTCATCCTCAGGCTGGCCCGTCTGCCGGAGCACACGGTCAATCTCCAACACATCCATCCACTGGCTCAGCTCATGCTTGAGCTCTGCCAGCCGCTGCTGCGTGGCGATCTTCTCCCGTGCAAGCCGTTCCATCTCATGTTCATACTCTTTCTCCTTCCTCTTCAGGGACTGGGAACAGGGCAAGGGACAGCAGGGTGGCCTTAGCAACAACCAAAGGTTCTATGGCCCTCAAAACCTCAGAGACCAGCGGTTCTCAACTTTGCTAATGTTACAAACCATTTAAGACAGTCCCACTTGTTGTGGTGACGCCCAACCATAAAAACCAAACCGGTTTCATTGCTACTTTGTAACTGTAATTTTGCTACTGTTATAAACTGCAAATGTCTAATATGCAGGATATTTTCATATGCGACCCCCAAAGGGATCAAGACCCACAGGTTGAGAACCGCTGCTCTGGACAGTGATCAGTGCAACTGGGAGGCCACACCTGCCTCCTATCCCATCACTCTGCCCAGTAAGGTCCAGCATCTGGGTCCCCAAGCAGGCATCATTAAAGGCTAGCACAGATGAGAGTCTGGGGGTCTTCCCCGCAATGCTTCGACTGGCTCCCGGGGACTTCAGTCTCTACGACTCCTCACCTCATTCCGTCGCTGAAGCTAGTGACTCTTCTGAGAACCCACTCCCACAAAGAGCCTGCACTCCTCCTGTCTGCCACTCAGTGTCTGCTTGCTGCCTTTGTCCTTGGAGGGTTACTCGCTAGACTGTGACGGTGCAGTCTTCATCACTTCTGCCTTCTTGGCAGCAACAGCGGCTCCACTCTGTCCCCTGAGCTCGGCTGCACCACAGCCCGTCTTGCTTCCTCTCTAGTTTGAGATTCATAGCTTGCTCCCCATTCAGGACCCTGCCTACAACCCTCCAGATCTCACAGGATGTATGAAAAATCTGTGGTGTGCCCCACTGCCCAACAACAAAGGATCTTGGGGAGCTCCACGGCACTCCCAATCTGACTGTACATCCCCAGAGACTTCTCACCACAAGGTCCAGACCACCTTCCTCACCACAGATATCCCTGCCTCCCTCAAAACACAGGAGAGTCTTCCTTACCCACAATGCCTCTTCTAGACTCCACCCTGCCCTAGTCAAAAAAACTCACTAGGTCACTAAAGAGCTGTTCCAAAAGGCTATACCAGTCAGATTTCAGCTGCCTCCTAGGGTGAAGTGCTTCCATGACCTTCAGGGTGGACACCTTAGCCTAGGTATGTCAGCCCTGCTGTATCCATAAGTCAAAGTAGACCCTGCCACCCTTAAGTCCAGAGGCTGCTTCTCAACTGGCTTCTGAATGTCTGACTTCTAATGCATGGGGTCACCTCCAGGTGCAGAGACCATGGGCACTCTGCACACTAGCTTGTCTCTGAACCCTGGCTGTCTTGCTGTTCACACATGGATCCCCTGCCTTTATCCCTGGGAGGGACTGGTCTGTCTAATCTCTTTCTCAATGATACTGACTTACAGGGGGAGGAGACATGTACTACTATACAGTGCAAGGCATAGGACACCCTCTAAGTTTTGCTCAACTTCTGCAGTGTAGGTCACAGCTGATACTCGGCTCCTTTACCCTCAGAGCCACCTCACCAACCTGTTCCCAGAGTCCCAACTTCTTTCACTGTCCTTCCCCAGGCAGAGGCCCTATCATATACTCTCCTGCCTCAGTCTTCCCTAGTGTTCCTACTGTGAGATTATCTGAGAACTCAACAGGAGTCTGTGATGGGTCTTCATTAGCCCTGGCCCACATAACCATTGACTGTTTCACCACACACGGCCCCGTTCCACAGTCAGTTTATACTCTGATCCTACCAGTGGCCGGAGTGTGCTTACAGGCCCGAGGATCTGGGAGCCTGGCATCCTGCTATCAGGTAGGACGGCAGACCCTCGTGGAGGGGACCCAGCAGACTCAGTGTCCCCCGCTTACATGCCTTAGCAGCAGGTCAGCGGCTTCTTCTGATGGACACAGCAAAGCATCCAACCCCCATTCCACTAGATCCCACTTTATCCACATTCCTCCAGCCACCCCAAGCTCCGGACATTCCTGACACAGTGAGCATAAGCTTCAAACTGTCAATGCCCACACCATGAGGCCCAGAGCCGGCATGCTGCCCTCCACACGCCTAGCATTAGGTCCACACAACAGTCCCCCCTCTACCAGCCTGACTTTCATCTGCTTCTCTCCATGTGTCTCCTAGAATCAGCAGGAAAGACCCTTTCTTCGCCCTACACACGCAATCGAATGTGGCACCTGTGTGTCCTCTCACCTGGCTCTGTCCCTGAGGGCTGCATATGACATCAGAAGAGGCCACAGCAAGCATAGGCCCTTGGTGACTCAATCCTCACTTGAACCTTGAGGCTCCTGGCTGGAGGTGCCATCCTGAGCTCTATCCACTGCTTGCAGGGAGGGAGACAAAGTGTCAGGGGCCAAATCCCCTCTTTCCACATAGTTCAGCCCACGGGCCTAGAGACCCTTCCAGTTTCCCCAGAGTCAAAGGTTAGTCCACACTGCTTCACTTGTGTTTGCCCTGTGGTGCTGGTGATTAAGTCCACAGCCTCAGGAGTGCTAGGCAAGTATCTCCTAAGCTAACGCTCCCTGCCCAGGAGGCTTGGTTTTAAACCCACTTGTTTTAGGTGTCGATCTAGATACTCATCCCTCCTTCTTGTCTCTTCCCACTCATAAAGTCCTTCCCTGCCTCCACACAGCTCTGGAGACCACCTGGGACCTCAACACCCTCCTACTGTTAACACTCCCTGCCCTTAGGGAAGACTGGGCCCTACTGTGTAAGCCTAGCTGGCCTAGAACTCAGATCCACCTGCCTCTCTCTTCAGAGTGCTGTGACTAACAGCAGGTGGCACCGTGCCAAGCCTTCCTACAGCCTTTCTCCTCTGGACACACTATCACTAGGTCCTCAGGACTCCACTGCTCTCACCAGGACCAACTTTCACCTCTCACCTAATGCCTGCTGCCTCTATGCCAGACAAGCCATCCCACTGTCTGTCTGTTTGTCTGTCTCTGTCTCGCCCCGTCCTGCTGAAGAAACAACTACTGTCCTTTGCTTGCTTTCTTTGCCTTGTTCACCTCGATATAGCCTGCAAATGTTCTTCCCTAATGCCCTCCCCCCAAGATCCTGTCACCCCTCAAGGCAGTCCTCTGAATGATCAGGTAGGATCTGCTGCAAGAACACATCTCAGCCCCTCTTCTTTGGTCTCTGGTCTTCAGAAGCGGACCCAGAGCATGACTAAAACCATTTCACAAAATAAATGAGTGGGTGCTGAGGAGGCATTCTAGCGTCTTGTGACTTGTTTCTACTTCTATGACCAAGCAAGCATTCTCAGCAACAGGCCAGGGCCCCTCCCACTTCCTCGTCAGATCAGGCCTGATCCTAGGGAACTTCCTTTGGCTGTTTCTGAGCTATTTTCAAATCCACGCATTATGCAAGGCTCCTTTCCCCAACTACACATCTATAAAAAGACACTTGACTTGCTCCAGCTCCTACTTCACAGTCACAATTTCTATTAATGTTAAAGACTGCAAAATTTTTGCATAAACTTAAATTCTACCATCTCTACGGTACTATCTATTCTACTTAGCACCATCAAATGAGGACACTTATATTCAAAAAAACTATCACGGCATAACCGCAGAGGTCTGCTAAGAGGCTGCATTGGTAAAAACAAGTGAATTACACCCAAACCTAAAGTCAGTAAAATTATGACGGAAATAAGCTTCAGGACATTGCACAGCCTCTGTTGGGCCCCTTGGCCCCGCAAGCGAGGCCCCGCCCCTTCGGAGCACGCGCGCACCCACGCGGACCTGTCCGCTGCGTCACCGCGGGCGGCTGGCCCCGCCCCCAGCTGCCGGGAAGCGCCGGAGGCGGGCGGAAAGGCGCGCGACGGCAGGCGGCTTGGAGGCGTGGCCTGGGGACTCAAGCCCCGGGTCCGGTTACCTCCGGGTTGTGACCTAGCTGCCAAACCCCTGCTGGAGTGCGGGCACCCCTCCCACGGAAGCTGTGATGCAGCCGCGCACCCGCGAGCATCCCGAGTGGGCGGACGGAAACCCCGATGTTTGCCCTGCCCCCGCGCGCGGCCGGGAACGCTTGGTCCCTCCCATTCCCCAACGGTTTGGTCTCCCGCGCCGCCAAGCCTGGCCGCGCCCATCCCCCACCGCCTCCCGGGCACGCGGAACCCTACGCGGTTTCCAGGGCGACAGTAACTTCGCACTGCAGCAGAGGACAGCCGCTGTCCATGAAGAGAAGAGACAGGGCCAGCGGGGACCCCCTAAGGCTCAGTGGCCCGAAGCTGTCACTCCGGCTGCCTCAGTGCCCCACCCGACAGTAATCCTGAGCACTGCCAGGTGAACACAGTCACACCGTCCCTCTCGATTCATTTCCCCCCATACCCTTCAGGAACCCCTCTTGGCCCGAGGGCCCGAGTCCAGGTCTCGCCCGGGTACTGCCGATAGCAAGGTGGTGGACCGTTCGTCCCTTTGCCACCCGCGGCCTAAGCAGACAGGGTGTGTGGGGGAGGGGAAGGCCTAAGAGTACAGCGCCGCCGCCCTCTCGCGCAGGCGCCCTCCCGCCCGCTCCCTCCGGGGTGGGAGCCCCGCTGACGTCAGCCAGGCCATGTGCTTAGCGCCCGCGTGGAGACGGGCGGGGGAACCTGCTGCTAGCAGGAGGAAGCTGGCGCTGCGGCCGACAAGGCACCGCCCAGCCCTGCCTCCCTTCCTCATACCTGGATGTACCGCAGCGCGGTCCGCAGCACGCTCAGATTCGAAGTCTTCTTGTCGTCCACGTTGGGGATGTTGCGTTTCAGGGTCTCAAAACATTCCTTCAGATGAGCCCTCCTGGGGAAAGGGAGTAAACACTGGTTAGCCAACGCCTGAGTGCACAGGAGCTGGAGGCAGGGACAAACCCAATGAAGCTTTGGAGAACCAGGAGGGACGGGCCCAGAGTCACACTTGTAAGTGCGCGCGCACACACCTGTTCTTCTCCAATTTGTTGTGGACTTCTCTGGTTCCGATCCTGAAACCCAGACAGATAGGAGGCTCAGGGAGGAAGGCCCAAATTAGGCCTTCTGGACCCACATCACCCATACCACCACTGACCAGGTGTCCCTAACATTTTCTATAAATTAAAAGTGCTGGCCCTGTGTTGAGCCCATCCAACCCTTGGAGGGTACCTCTATGCTCATAACTCATAGCCTCTGGAACCCTTCATCCCCTTGGTCCAACTAAGAGACACAGGGATCCTTTAGGGGGTTCTAGAATCTTTCTGCAAAGGTCTGGAAATGCCTGCTGTATGTAATCTCCAGTGTTGCTGAGGTCCGACAACACGGAAAGCTAAGAACAACAATCAGCAGGATAGTGGTTTACTATGCGGGTACTTCTAAGTGCATGAGACATTCCTAAAGGGGCCAGCTGGCCAGGGTACCTCCTCTTGCATTCCCAGCCCAAGACTGACAGTCGTTTCCCATCCCACCAGACCCCTCTGGGTACCCTACTCACCCTCCAGGCCTCTTCTTTTGTTCACTGGATTTGGCTTCTTCAGCTGGTGCCAACTTCAGGGTCCCAAGCGTGGGTGGGGGTGGTTGCTGGGGAGCCAGCTGCGGCTGGACTCCAGGGTGTGGTGCAATGGTCAGGATAGGCGTAGGGAGGGGCTGCAAAGGCTTGGGGCTGCCAGTGGGTGCAACTGTGGTCTTCGCATCAGGCAGTAGGGGAGCTGGGGTGGGCACCTGTGGTCTGGTGGGCAGGGGGACTGGTTCCTTAATGCTGAGTCCAGGGGTGCTGACCAGGGCTGGCTGACGAGGTGCCAGGGGAAGAGGCTGGGCTGCGGGGGGTAGAGGTGGAGGCGGGGGTAGAGACTGCGGGGAATTGGTCACTACAGGAATAGGAATGACAGTCAGTGGAGCAGGGGTAGCAAGTGGTGGTGGTGGAGCGGGTGGTGGTGCCGGTGGAGACAAAGGTAGTGGTGGAGCCTCGATTCGGGGTTCCTCCACTGGCAGGGCATGGGCCAACCTGGCCAGGCTACTTGCCCTCTTCTGCTCCTGCTCTCTCTCGCGTTCCCGCTCCAGGCGAAGGCGTTCCTGCTCCTCTAAACGGAGAGAACACACAAGGGTCTTAGCAGAGCTCACGAGCCTGGGCCCCTATCCTTCAACCCTAACTTTGTCCCAGTCAGGACTCGTGACATTCTGCCCAGCCTGAGACACCAGACAGGGCCAAGCATGCCAAGGTAGCACCGAACCTACAAAGCACAAGCCTGGTCCCCACCACTAGGGAACTCACAGCCTGGGGCAAGAAGTGGGAGAACCAAAGGATAGGGGTGCCAGGAGTGGCAGGCTAGGTTAGGGGAAGACAGGGTTTCATGAAAAGGTGAGCAGGGGCAACAAGGGGCGGGGCAGCGAGAGGAGGGGATGTTGTAGGCCTGGCAACCTGGAGCTGGAAGAAGTAGACAGATAACCAACAGGAGTATCTAGAGGGATACAGAGCTGAAGTGTGCACAGGGACAGATGAAGTCTTAGAGCTGGCAATAAGCCAGATCACCACAGGCGCACAGACTCCCACAGAATTTACCAAGCACCTGTTGGAGAGCAGGCAGCACCTTTGTTTCACAATGAGCAGAGAGGCAAAATGATTGTGAGACACAGTGAGCCTGACACCCAGCCAGATGCCCTGTACTTGTAAGCTCACAAGGTGTCCACTCCCATCCACAGCCCCAGGTTAGTGGACAGACACATCACATTACTTCATGAGAAAATGGCCCTGGACTCCTGCTCCCAGGCGAAGTCCACGGCCTTAAATTTCCCCAGAGAGCAATGAACACAGTTGTCTCTTCTCCCAAACCCATTTCTCTAGTCTTGTCTGTATCCCTTGTACAGCAGCATCTACAGCAGGCACAGCACAACTGAGAAAGGCGGGAGGCAGGCAGAAAGGAAGAGGAACCAGGTGCAGGCCGGGGCGCCGGACTCGGGCTACTTTTATGATCGTGACTTCTGCATCTCTACTGAAAGCCCAGTAGAAAGGTGAGGTCCACTCAAGAGCTAGCTGCAAACGGGACTGGGACCCCACCCAGGAAAAGGTCTTCTCTTAGGCCCCACCATCAGGTTCCCTAGCTACTCCCAGGTAAGGAAGGAGGCCAGGCCTTTCTGCCTGTGATGTTCAAAACTGTTGACAACAAAGGGTGGACACACCCCAAACAGGTCATGTGATATGGGGCTGTGTCTGTGTCCTCTGTAGGAAGGAGGGGCATAGTCCCCCCTCAGCTTCAAGACCCCATGGCCTCGTGGGCACTGAAAGCTTTGAGAGAAACAGGCCCATCTTCAGCCCAAGACAAGGAAGGAGCTGAGGAGGAAGTGGAGGGGAACTGTTTGGAAGGAACTGTAAACTGTTTTCCAGCAGGAGAGTCCAGGGCTGCCATGGTTGGCTTCTTCCCATCTCTCCTGCCCTTCAGGAAGGGGAGGGCATGCTTGCTCCAATGAGGAAGCCTTGCTCTCCCTGACAGCACTGACTTACAGCCCCTGAGAAAACCAACTCCTGCTCCAGCTTCCCACAAACCACAGTGGCAAAGAAGCCTGTTGAATTCCAACTTCAGAGCCCTTCTCTTGCTGGGCCTGAAACACCTCCAACTCAGAGCCTAACACATTTTCTGTGTTAGCGAGGGTGCACACAGGCCAGAGGACCATTTTCAGTTCTCTCACCACGGGTTTCTGGGATGGAACTCAGGCAGTCCAGCTTTCTCTGACAGTGGCTACTGGCACAGCCATCTCCCAGGCCCAGGGACAATAGTTTAACTCACCATAGGCAGAGGGACCAATGGCCAGGTACTGGACTGGAAGCAAAGCCTAGGCTTCAGTGCTCCCCTAGGAAACAGCAGCCTCCCCTCCTCCCACCTCCTGCAGAGCCACCAAAAAGGCACAGTTCCCAGATACCAGGAAGAACTCACTGAATGAGGCTCTACCACACCTGGCCCAGCACTGTCAACCCTGACTGGACAGCAGAGGCTGCTGGAGGACTGCACCAGTCCACCACTGTTTCCTGGCTCTGCCTCAGGGTCCTCTGAACACACTGGTGGTGCTGGGGTCTCCTGTAGATACAATCTGTGTTTAGGCAGATTTAAAGAATGTTCTGGCCCACAGGTGTACTATGTTCACTCTCATACATGCATACCAGGTTTCACACCCTAGTGAAGTCAGCAAGACCATCTGGGTTGGGAGGAAGGACTGGACTCCTACTGCCTGCCACCTTTCTAAAAACTACTGTAGCCTTCTGTGTACAGGAATTCTCCCTTCCTATATGCTAGCTACCAGAGCTTGGCACATAAGGCAGGCCCAAAGCCGGACAGATACCAGGCACTTCTGCACACAACAGCAAGCTCCCTCCAAACAAGGAAGAAGAGAACAATTCAAGTCATCTCCACAAATGCTGGCAAAGCCCGGGCCCAGCCCTCCTCTGGGCACCAGCCTTGTCCTTCCCCCTCTTCTCTCTCACCCTTGCTTAAACGGGCATCACACCCTCGAATTCGTCACGTGAGCAAACGACAGGCTTGACCTTGTAGGTGCGGATGGAGAGAGAGGACAAAAGAATCCTGCTCAGAGTTGGTTATCTGAAGTAAATACCTGCAGTTCTGGTCAGCGAGTTAGTATCACCTGTGGAGGTTTTAACCGGTGGGAAGCACATCTGGTCTTGAGTTCTAGAGGAGATTTGGCTTATCCAGTCCCCACCTAAGACTCTCTGCTCCAACACCAACCAGCTGTGACCTGGGTGCTGAACTATGCTTCTCCCCAGCATTTGGGGAAGGGCTGTGTGATTTCTTAAGGTTCCTTTCTCCACATTCCTTTGCAGAGTTGCATCCATCCACCAGCCCACTCGACCTTACAGGTCAGCTCTGGGCTTACCTGAGCAAGGACGAAGGCATGGCAGTAGGGGGTCTTCTCCCTTTTTCTCTATGTCTAAGAAGGTTAATGTGAAATAAGAGTTCCCCAGAGGCAATCCTGTTCACCTCTCAAAGACTGCTTGGTTACACAGTGGGGATATAACTGGTATTCCTGAACTGCATTGTGTTGAGGGTAGCAGCAGGTGACTCGCTCTCTCTTCAGGTGACTCAATTCTCCCCTCTCCCCACATCCGCCGCTAAAAGGGGCATACTAGTCATTCTGGTTAACCACCAGCACTATTCATTGCTTGACCCTGCTGTGGATCCAAAACACAAAGGGGAGGGGCATGTGGACGGATACCCCAACCATTCTCTGCAAGAACCTGAGCACTTGGGTCTTGCAAATCTCCAGTTCACTCCTGACCTTGAGTGGCTGGCTAGTCTATCTGATTAGGCCTGCGAACCTACCTGCAGCTCCTCCGCCCCTGGCCGGCTACCCCTCCTCCCGCCCCACCGCGCGGAACAAGATGCAGGCGTGCGCGCGCCTTTGTGCGCGGGCACACAACACACACACTACTACCTCCTGCATGACTCATCATTGAAGCAACAATAGGCAGAAAAGAAAGGGAAGGAGGGCGAAGAACTCCACCTCAACACTACCGACTGAAGGGTTCTGAGGGGGCAGGGGAACCAGGAATCCCTAGGAACTGCACACACAGTTTCAGAGCTGAGGCCCTCACAAGCGTCTGGAAAGCGGAGGTCTTTTCCTTTCGGCCCTTATCTCAGCAGCACTCGAAGGCTAGGGACCACCGCTAAAGCGGGTGGGTGACAGTTTCATAAACCTTCTCTTAGCTTCTGAGGGCGCGCCAAAGTTTGCCCTTCTTATGCGAGCTTATTCCAATGTGGCCGGGGTGTTGCCAGAAGGGCCTAGGGACACCGCTAGTGGGTCTGCGAAATATTACTTGTAGATGTCACCCTGAGATTCTGAGGATTTCCCTCGCTACAGGATCAAAAACAGGAGGATCCAGCAAGAGTCGAGGTGAACATAGCTCCTCCTACCCAGGGCAAAGGCTCTCCCTGGGAGATGGCCAGCAACCAGAGCTGGAGGCCAACCCGACTCAAGGCCCCTCGCCAGCCCCGCCCAGACCCCGCCCCCGGGCAGCCGCGAGGCGGTGAGGAGGGGCCGGGCCGCGCAGTCCCCAGCGGGAGTGTCCCCCGTGCACGTGGTCGGGGGCGGAGCCTGGCTACGTCACCACTCCGGGTAACCAACGGGCTTGGGACGCAGGCACACGCAACATTCCAGCCAAGAGCGGGTTTGAAACGCGCAGACACGCCACATTCCACACCGGCTAAAGCAGGGCAAGGCAGGGGGGGCCTAGGGCTGCCCCCAGCGACCCGCGGGACACTCACATGCACCCAATCGGCGCAGCTCTCAGCCAAACCTAGACGTGCGACCCAGCCCAGCTCTGGGAGGCGGGGTCAGGCGGGGCTGGCCAGGATCATAAGACACGCGATGTCATTTCATTCTGCAAAGGCCGCCTCCGCCCCGAGCAGCGCGTAGATCAGCCGGGAGCGCTCCCCGCACCCTCCAGCCGGGGCCAGGGAATCTGAAGAGCGGCTCCGCGTAGAGTATTCCCCACCCCCACCCAGTTACGCACACGCCCACTCGTGTGCTGTACAAACACCCGTGCACACGTCCGTTCATCCGCTCTTCCTCGGCTCCCATCACACATCATCTTAGTGCACACACGCAAGCACACGCGGGTCTGCCACCCCCACACATCAACATTCCTCTCCCCATCCCCCGGTTCACACATCCTCAATGGTAGCGAAGGCGCCGCCCGCCCACAACTAAGGGGCCCCCCACTGAAGGTGTACGGGGTGCCAGGCAGTTAGGGTGGTACCCGCAGAAACTGGGTCCCTCTTTGCATGTTAATGAATTCATTAATTATTTTCAACGTTCGCATCACTCCTCCCGGACGGTAGCAGAGTCTGTGCCCGGCTTTTTTAGGTCGCGCCGTAGAGGGGCCTGCCTGCGATTTCCAGTGGGTTCGGGGATCGGGGTCACTGGCCTCCCCTTTTGCCCAGTGCCCCAGGGGCCCAGTCGGGCCGCTCACCACGTGCTCTCTGTTGTTGCTGCGCTTGCCATTCCAGGAAGCGGGCCGCCTCCAGTAGCGTCTCTATGCTCATCGCGCCGAGAGCAGCCGGGGGCGCGCCGGGGCCGAGGCTGCGGCCCGCGAGCCAAGCACAGGTCAGGCTGGCGGGCCGGCAGGAGGGAGGGATCACCTCCGGGGGGCGACAGGGCTGGGCGGCGCAGCGCACTCCTCAGGAAAGAACGGGGGAGCACAGAGAGAAAAACCAATGTCTCCCAAAATATTTGCAAAATAAAAATTTGCAAATTTAAAAATATTTAATGCAAAAAATAAAAAAGGCGGCACTGCCTTCTTCCTTCCTTCTTCCTCTTCCTCCCTTACGATGCCTCCCGCCCCACGGCCCCCGGAGTCCCGCCGACAAGAAAGGGCTTTGCAACAAGATGGCGAGGAGGCACCGACACACACAACAAGGGAAGGAGCCGCGCTGCCCCCGGCCGCCGCCCCCGCTACTACACCGGGGCCGCAGCCAAAGCCTGGACCGGAGCCCCCGCCCGCAGGGCCGCGGCGTCTCACTGAGGGCGGGGTCGCGCCAGGGATAGCCCCGCCCACCGCGCGCGCACACGTGGCTTGGGTGGGGGTGAGAAGCTGGAACCAGGCTTCCGCGCTGTTTCCGCTTTCCCTATTTGCCCCTCCTCTCCGTGGCCAGCCTCAAGTTAAACAGGGGTTGCGTGCTTAGGGCATTCACGGTGCGATCTGCCTTGCAGAGAGAATGGGAAGCCCAAGGCTTCGGTTAGCTGAGACAGCGGTGACACAGGTCATGGAGATCTACAGTCTGACCCCTAGGTCTCTACACCCCACGTAGACACGACCTAAATCCCGCAGCCGTCCGGTGTGTCGCAATTCCCCTCGGGATCCGCCCCTGGGCGGAGCTGACAGCAGGCTGCTAGAGTCCTGACAGAGGGACGGGAGAGCTGATCCCGTTCCGGATTTTGTCTCTGTTCCTCCCCCCGCAGTGCGTTCGCATCCTATTAGGCTACATCACCAGGCTCCCAGCCAATGGGCGGGCAGGACAACACGGCATGGAGCAGCTCCACATGGACACCCCGCGCCGCCAGCCTTCGGTTTAAAGGGCCAGCGTCTACAGGGTCGTATTAGCGGGTGCGGATAGGGCCACCGGGTGACGGTAGGGTGAGACACCTACAGGGGAATTCCGCAGTCGTGCTCTGGCCCATCCTCTGCTTTACATCACCCAGTCAAAATCAGGTCTTCCTTCCCTTCTCCTAATTCTTTGTCCACCGGTTTCTGATAATGGGTGGGGACAAAAAGTGTGCCACTACAGAGGGCGTCTCGTTGTTGGGCCCCGTAACCAGTGGTCAAAAAGCGATGCGTCCGAAGCCCAGGCCAAGGAGGCGTGGCTTAAATCAGGAACAACAACGTGGAGGGCGGAAGCCGCGCGCTACCCTGGCTGCCCGCTGGGCGCGGGGCGGGGTCGCTCACTGTGTTGGGCTGGAACCGCGCTCTCTCCTAAGCTCGCCAGTCAGCCTTTATCTTGGCTCCAGGGCTTAAGACTGTCCCTAGGTACAATCAGAAAGATCTTGGAAGTCAGCTTGCCCAAATCATTGCAATTCGCAGGTAAGAAAACTGAGGCCCAAGTGAAGGGACTACTCCAACTGCTCCATGTTCCATGAGCAACTCCTCAAAGTCTGGTCAGACCTCTCTCAAACACCGTCTGTCTCTTACCACCTCCTAACCTCGCAAAAGTGACTATCAAACTCCAGTGCTGGACGGGGTCTGAGCACTTACATATTGATTAGGACAACAGAAAAACATATCTGAAACCCAACCACATTGTATGGCTTCTTTAGTGGAAGCTACACAATCTCCATTCGTACAGTTAGCATTGAAAAGCACTAGAATAGTATGGGCACAATGAAGCCGACCCAATTACTCAGTGCTAGGGATAGGCAGTTACCTGCTAATCCAATGCGTCAACCTCTTTGGTAGCCAATGCGAGCAAAGTGGAGACATGCCAATGTTTTCAGGATCTTGGGCTCCATCGTACAGCACCGGAAAGCAAACCGTAAGACCTTAGAGCATGCCATCCTGACAATTCAACCTATCCAACATGGTGTGCCTACTTCTGGACCTGCCAGAGCAGCCAGGAACACAGAACAAAAGAGGGTGGCGGTCGGTCTCTCCTCCCCTTGAGGTTTACCCTAGAGAAAGACACCCTGCACAGCTGAATGGAGTCTTTGATCTTGAAGTATTGAGCTGTAGCACGTGGAGCTGAGCATGACTCTTATGCTAATGTCCAGTGTCACTATGGAGCTGAAGCAAAGGAAAGTAGACTCTGAGAGCCCAGTTGTCTACAGAATACGCAGCCTTCTCCTAGAAGCCTACAGGGGTGCAGGCGCAGACGTTCCTTCCTGGTGTCTACTTGCTGTGGGTGTTACTGGACCTGACCTATACATACTACAGAACATGGAGACGATAAGAGATGCTGGAGGTGGTGCTGCCGGCTTTTTTTTTTTTTTTTTTTTGTGGAAGCCAGCACCATTCCCTCAGACTCCTCAGCTTGTCCTGTCTTCCTCAAGTGGCCCACAGCACTCATACAAAGCCTAATAATTCTATACTTGTGAGAGACCATAAGAAAAATTACTTTTCTGAGCAGTATTTTAAAAGCACCTCCCTTCTCTCAGGGGAGAGGAAGTGAAAGTGGAGTGGATGAAGACTTGAATGCTGGCCTTTCCCTTGCCCCCAATACCCCATCTGCTTCAGAGCTTAGTGAGATGCTTGCTATTTAAAACAAACAGACTTACAGGCTTCACATGATCATGTTTACTTAGGTCACATGGGGACAGCAGTCAGGAGATGTTAAGCAAAACCAAGGATTTAGAAGGGCTTTAGCAAGGCATGTTTCTGCCTTTAGGAGCCTAAAAATGGCCACCAGAATTTCTCATCAACTAAGGTTTCTGGAAGTTCAGGAGTGGACAGTGGAGAGGTGAGACACCTACAGGGAGGCACAGAAGAAGAGGGAAATGTATGGGAGGGCTGTTTGAACATGTTTTAGTTTTCTGTTCCAATGGGTGGAGTCAGGGCATAAGTTGGCAAACACATTCACTCAAGGAAAAGTCTAGTTTGATGTTAGAGCAAAGCTTAGCGGGTTTGGAGAATGATCCCAGAGCCAGCCATCTCCTAAAACATGTAAAAGTCCTGTTGTGTCTTTTCTAGGTGTTGAGGATGTCTGGGTCAGGAGGGCAACAGGGTCACAGGGTTTTCTACCACAGTGTACTTTCTCATCAGGATTTCCAACATCTTCCTCAATGCCTACGCTACATTCCATATCAAGCCTTCCTCCCTTGTCTGTCTGTGC
Source organism: Grammomys surdaster (assembly GCF_004785775.1). Taxonomy (NCBI): domain Eukaryota; kingdom Metazoa; phylum Chordata; class Mammalia; order Rodentia; family Muridae; genus Grammomys; species Grammomys surdaster. The sequence continues at coordinate 8,056,497 of NW_021621078.1, forward strand.
TGACTTCCTGCACCATTCATCCCGACAGAGCCACACACTCACAGTGCCAAGTGCTCTAGGAAATCACTTCCCTGACCACTTCCAAATAATGGGACATGGGAAAGGGTATGGAGCTCAATCCACAGATAGTCACACTATTCATACGATCCCAGGAGATGCCCCAACCTTTCAGCCTTGACTTGGTATCTTTGATTAGTGGCTTTAGGTAACTTTTCACCAGTCATAATTAAAACAAGACCAAAGGGAAAGAGCCATCAATAAATAAGATAAAGGGACACACCAGGTAACATTCATTTAACAAGCACATGCCAGACAACTGGCTAAGTATGTTTAGAAGTAAGACCAGGTGATCTTTAGTGAGAAGGTGACATTGACCTATATGCTCACACCAGGCAAGGCTCATTCTGTTCTCTTTCATACTGGATACAGCAAGAGACAATACAACTACACCAGGCCCCTAAGGGCTATGAAATACTAAGGTTAAGTCAGGCTCCTAGATCTTAATTTCCTCCAAAAACATAAAAAAGCCAATCAGGCATGGTGGCTCACACCTTACCACCTGAACACTTGGGCTCAATGCAGAAGAATGGCTTCCCGGTTTTGAGGCCTGTTTAGACTACAAAATGAGACTGTCTCTAAAATAAATCAAACAACATCAAAGAAATCAAGTGTGTTTAGGGCTGGGCTACCCTGAACCCAAGTCTTAACAAAGCCATCAGGATAATTCTAAATTACGCTGACAGAGGTACCGCAAGGTCATCTGTCCAGTCATCAGTGAAGTGGGTTCCCCAGAGTCTGTACTTCCCCTTTTTGATTGTACAGCACCCACCAAATGAGTCCAGTTTAGTTCCTTCTTCTATCTAACATACTTCCTTGTACTTCCTCACTGGATGTCACAGTTGGAAGATATTACAAGGTCTAAGATCCCAAGAAAAGGTGATCTTATCAAAGGTCACCAAGCTGTCAAGTTGAAAAGTGGCCTAATCCTCTTTTCTGTCTGGGCTATAGTCAAGTCTGTACAAGTACTATCTGTATGGGGTCCAGAGTCCTTGCAAGTGAAGTCCCGGAAGTGAGTGAACAAGGAAAGAAAGCACACATGCGTGTGCACACACCACTGCTAAAAACAGACAATCATTAACTTTGCTTAGTGCCGCTCCATATTCAGGTTTAGTCTGTGAGTTTGTTGCCTGGGAGGAACCTCTGACTGAGCCTGACCAGTAACAGAGGTGAGGGTAGACCTTTATTCAGGCATCCATCCTGGGTATGAGTGTTGAGTAGTAAAGAAACACAGCCCAGAAACAAGAAAGGAGGAGCCTGACTAGGTTTCTCTGAGTGCCTTGCTGTCTTGTCTAGAATTGGAGCTGTGGGTGCCAGTGGGTGGAAGAAGCTGATCCATTGGAAAGGCATAGGAAAAGCATGAGGACTTCAGACATTCCTTTGAAGGAAAGAGGATGTGGCTTCCTGAGTCAATTAATTCAGGTCAAGGGAGTGGGTCCGGGCAGAGTTATGAGTAAAGAGAGGTGGAGTCGTGCACTATGACTCAAGAGCCAGCTGGATCACTGGGGTGGAGATGTGCTGAGAGATAGGGAAGGTCCTCTTAAGGCAGAGGGCCGGAACAAAGTCAGTGCCTGTGAAAGGCCTACCATCCGGTTCATACCTAACAGGCAATAGTAGAATAGCCTCCCCTGGGCAGTGCCGGGGCCACTCTTCAGGGCTTCTTGGCCACAAGCTACCTTGAGTTTCCACTTCCAGGCTGTGGACGGGCAGGGGAGGGAGTGAAAGAATACAGTATGCATGTCTATTCCCTGCCTGCCCTGTGCCCTGTCCTCACTGGTGATCTTACATGGCACTTTATTGGCCATTTCTGAAGAGACTTTGTGATAACTGCACCATAAAAGAGACCTTTAAAATTAATACCATTATCTTATAGGTTGTCACATGTTGTATAAGGAAGGATAAAACCCCTGTAATGGAAAATAGGCAAACATTTTCTATTCCAGAGCAACGGAGGTTTCTACTCACGAAAGCAAATATAAAGACACAATGTGATAGATTTGATTTGCCCTAGAAAATCCTAACTGTAAAAATAAAACCATCATTCAAAAGAGGAGGGGGAAGAAATGACAAGTGGAAGGAATCCTTGCAAAGGAAATTTTTAATAGTTAACAGACATAAATCTAAAGTTTTAAGATCCATCCGTGAAATAATAACATACTTAGCTGACGACACCTGGTCAGTCCCATAATGAGATTCGAACATGAAACAATTTTTTTTCCTATCTATTGATAATCTTCTTTAAATAGCTGTCTGGGGCTGGAGAGATGGCGCAAAGATGGCCAGAACAAGCGGCTTTTGCAGAGGACTGAGTTTAGATCCTGGCATGCATACCCAGCAGCCCACTCCACAAACAGGCCCAACTGAAAATAAAAATCAGCGTTCTATCACTATCAAAGGTATGGCAAGCCGGGCAGTGGTGGTGAGCACCTTTAATCCCAGCACTTGAGAGGCAGAGGCAGGCGGATTTCTGAGTTCAAGGCCAGCCTGGTCTACCGAGTGAGTTCCAGGACAGCCAGGGCTACACAGAGAAACCCTGTCTCAAAAAAAACAAAAAACAAAAAACAAAAAAAAGGTATGGCAAAACCAGCCACTTGTTCACAGAATTGGACATTAGCCGAGAGCCCTTCTAGTGGGCAACGTAAGGGGGTATACTCTCTGCCTCGGTAACTCTTGGCAAATTTAACCTTCAAAAAGAAAATTACATTAAAACTTTCATACAAAGACATATGGTAAAATATTTTTTTATGATAGTGAAATCCTTTTTTTTTGGTTTTTTGAGACAAGGTTTCTCTGTGTAGCCCTGGCTGTCCTGGAACTCACTCTGTAGACCCGGCTGGCCTCGAACTCAGAAATCTGCCTGCCTCTGCCTCCCAAGTGCTGGGATTAAAGGCGTGCGCCACCACCACCCGGCTGTGAAATCCTTTTTCATGACAATCTATATTTCCAACTAGGAACACCCAGCTTGGCACAGTGTGCTCACAACACACTGGAGCACGGGAGCAAGCAGGTACAGAAGCAGCACTGGCTTAAGGTGGGATAGGCACTGGTGATTCTTATTTTCACAGCTTTCCTAAGACAGATTATTAGCCTTATCCTCAGAAAGGGGTTGGGGGGGAAGACATCACAATATACTGCTAAATAGAAGGTAATAAAAGCATATTGTACAATGACTGACCCCACAGTTGTTTAAAATGCATATGCATACAAACACAACAAAATTAAATTTCACTTGGGTAATGGAACTTTTCTAAATTTTAAATATGAAAACTTATTACAATGATAACATGAAGTCACTCAAAGGCTGGAAATGTAGCAGCATGCCTTGGGGGAATGTCTTGGAGGGGAAAGCTGCCTTTGCTCTGTTCAGGAAGGCCATCCTTTCTCTGAGAAATCACAGCGTTTAATCTCCCCTGAACTGCCTGTGGCACCATTTTCCACTCTACGTTCTTCTGAAAAGGCCCCCATACAGGTTTTCTCATTTTGTTGCTGCTGCCCCACCCCCTTTCCCATCTAACTCTGCTCTTTCTGCTTCATCCTCAGAGCATTATCCAGCCGGGCCATAGGACCCACACTAGGGCAGTGCTACTAGGGCTGGTGAGATCCAGTGGACTCGAGACTTCTGGAACTGACAAGGTTAGTGAAATAGCTTTGTCCTGGCCAGTAAAGGGGCAGAAAGCTCTCTACTGCCCAAGGAGGGCGATAGGAGAAGACAGGAGGAGCAGTCAATCACACTGACATAACCATGACCCGCTGTCCAGCAGATGCTGGTGTGCTATAATGAAAGTTCCAGGCGTCTACACTGAGGCACAAGATGTGTGGTTAACTCACACAAGTGGGTGGCAGCAGCCTGCATAGAGAAAAAAGTACACGTAAGATTTATGGATACAATATAGGAGGAGGAAGGGCCCTAGAAAGAGGGCAGGCAGCAACAAAACTTGAGAGGTCACGTGCACAGGAGTTATGAGAGGTGGAAGCAGAAGTTAACTGTTAGAGGTAGAGGTCAAAGACTAATATATTTTACTACCTTCTGTTTTTCAAATAAAATAGTGAATTGCCAGGATTCACAATTAAGTATGATTCAAATAATCCAAATTTCTGGTTCTCCTCAAAGCATCCAATATGGTCCCGGTCGTCAGCTGAGAAATGGAAGCTGCTCCTTGCTAGGGACACTGGAGTGCACCCCTTTCTTGCTTGACTCCTGTCTCAGAGAGGAAGAACAATTCTCTTTTCAATGAAGATCCACTCTCACTAGGTCCTCACCAGAGTTTGGTCCACAAAGCACAGCAAGACACTTTCTCTTAGCCCACAGGCAGGAATCCTGGGACAAGATTCTACATCAGACCAGAATGACTTCCCTGCTGCTAGTAAGAAACAGCAGGAAACCACCATCCCTAGAGGGTCCTGCTCTCCAGGTAGGATGCTCTTTTGAACAATTAACAAAACAAGCCGACATCTCCTCTGGGGGTCTACAAGCTACAGCATCTAGCCACGTCCCCAGCTGGGAATCCCTGGCTTTCCTTCTGGACTCCAAGGCCTCTGTGGCTCTCAAACCTACAGTTTCTCCTGCCTTCCTACAGAAGAGAACTTGGTGATCCTGTGACAATCCTACCTTCTCTGGCCAAGCTTACAAATGGGCTTTGTGTAGCTCTGCAGTAAAATATTTGGAACTGTAGTGTTTAAAACAGAACAAACCTTCCTTCTATTATTATACAATTATGTATTGTTGAAGAGGCATTATCTAATTATCACTTATTTCACATTGATTCTGGTCCAACGTGCTTTCACCAGACACGGATTTTATGGTTTCATTAGCTACTTAATTATCTCTATTACTGCCAAATACAAGACTCCGTGAAGATTTGGTGGCATAAGAAGTAACTGCAAGTAATCTCACTTACTAGACCTCACTCACTGATCATAGGCGAGAACATGAGGCTACCTTAAATGCTGAACTATCAGGGCGGGAAAACACGTTTGTTCTGGCTTCCCTGTGTCATGTAACTGAAGACTCCTCTACACAGAGGTGGAGAAAATAGACCCGAAAATACATTTTTACTGTAAATGAATCATTTGTCATAGCACTTCTAGATTTGGTGCTAGAGCCTAGCCTTAGCTTCTTGGGCCTGAGTTCAACTCTGCTTATGTGTCTTTTACTCAGTGAATAACATTAGGGTAAGTTACCTAAGGTCTTGAAGCTTCTGTTGCTTTCAGTGGCCACACAGGGATACATTAGGTGACTATATCACCTAATAGGGTTACTAAATAAGGCAGTCTCTATGGAAGATGTACTCCCAATGGTCAGTTCCTAAGCATTTCATGACACAGAAGCTGGCGTTGCTTTTGGTCCACAGGCAGTACTCTACACGTGCCTACTTGCCCTTAGAGATTTAATCAAGGTCTAACCTTCTCAATCAAGTCCAATGGCAAGAGTTTCTGACAAAGCTCTCAAACTCTCCACACAGTAAGGAGAGAAGACAAGTTGCAAGTGTGTTCTGTTTCTGAAGTCCCCTGCTGCTGAGTCCTCCTCTCACTGGCAGGCTGCTTTTACTTCAGTAGAGCAGGCAGCCCTGAGCTCTCCAGAGGCGGAAGCCCAGTCAAACTGGTGCCCTATATAAGGAATGGAAGAGCACTGCAAACCCAGTGCTGATAAGCTGCCAAGCTGTGCTCTCTCCCACTGTTCACTGCCCTGGGTGAACAGTACCTGGAGCACATGCTTGCCCTCCTCTGAGCTTCCTTCCAAACCACTTCTGCCAAGTGTAGCTATCCTTCAGCCATGTACCTTCCTCTCCTGCTCACTTTCCCTGCTGCTAAGAAACACCCATGATCCTCCCAAGGAGAGCTGAGAGACCCTGAGCTTTCTGCTTGGACTCAAGCAGGCAGATAGGCTATATATATCCCAAAGAGGTACGAGGTCTTTCTTCTCTCAGTCACAACATAGTTTCCCAGGGTAAAAGCACAGACTCACAAAGGCGCCATTAGCTGCTCCAACCAGCAATTAAAGAAACGAACCGCTGTTTTAGTCATTTGAGTGAGTCACAGCAGATCTTTCCAGAACAGAATAGGATCTTAGGCACATGTAAGCTCTATTGCTGTGAGTACCCTGAGCCGGGCATTTAACACTGCAGTGGTACCCACACGAGGCACAGGGGATGATGGGCACCTTTCAAAACCATTAATGTCTTCCTTCAAGAGGCAAAAAACAACTGTCCTATTAATGAACATGACAGGACTTTCCTGACGTGATGGCCATTCTGCAAATGAAATCTTCTGAGCAACAAACTCCCTAAAAACAGTGAAAACACATCCCCTTCTCCTCTTCCTCAGGGCACTCCGGGACGGCACTGCTGAGACTCCAAGAGCAATAACTGAAGTTTTGTAAACAGGGTGGAAGGGTCACTGCTGACCCTGGCCTTGTACCATAAAGAGACAAAGAAACCATACAAGGCTAGTCATATGCATGTTCTAGTCTATACAGAAACATCTTTAAGAAAAAAAAAAGGCCCAACTAATTTACATAAACAAGCAGCAGAGAACACGATCACTTGTCCTAACAGTGACTTGTCCCATGCATGTTAGTCTGCCAACAAGATCAATTCAAAGCAAGATGAAAACCCATTCCTCTAGGAGATCTCTATCTCACCAGTCCTGGAACACAAGCTTTTGACAAGTTACTAACACCCCCTCTCTGGGATCCTCATTAACCTTACACCAACTTAAGAAATGGATCCAAAGGACAGGCCCAATCTGAGTATAGAGTCGTCAGAGGTGAAGCAAAGAAAAACTGGTCACTAAAACACACAGACCATTTGAAAGAAATGAGGCCAAATAAAGACTATAGGGAGTAATTGTTTTTCTTCCTTATACTCTCATTTTATTTTCTTGTGTGTGAAAATGTACCTGTTTACATAAGTACTTCTCTGGATATTTCAAGAAAATTCCATAGATATGGATACTGTTTTACCCACTCCCACAGTGAAGTTCAGGATCGTGATTAAAGGATCTGAAGGTGCCCCCATGTGGTTCCAGAAGAAAGTGCTGCAAGTAAAGAAAGAGCAAAGTGCTCCTACATCCTGCACACGGGGTCTCTCACACAACTCCCTCTGCCCTGAACTCATACTGTAGGCAAGACCAACTCTGAACCCAGCCTTCCACTCCTGATGCTCCTTCCGATTCCCACATGCTGAGATTACAGGGGAGGTCATCACATCCAGCATTTACTCCCTTCTTCTATAAGCGGAGAGGAATCCAGGGATGAGACTCAGGTTTGCCCTACACTAACAGAATCAGGGGTTCAATCTCCAAAACCACATAAAACCACATAAGATGGCGACATCTGTAAGCCCAGAAAATGTGGAGGTGGAGGCAAGAGAACCAGGAGTTAAGTGCCTGCCCTGGCTACCTCAAAAGTTTGAGGCCAGCCTGAATGAATTTCAAAACCCAAACAAAATAAAACAAAATGGCCTTGGGCTGCCTTTGCATGGGGCTTTTACATCTTCCCACACCTGGCCAGTTAGTTACTCCTGTTGAGCAACAGAAGCTTTGATTTCCATCACGAAAAGGAAGGTTTTGTTTTCTAAGATAAACTAATCAACCTGAAAACTTAAGGTTAGCACAAAGTCCTCCCCAGAGTTGCCAACTTGGCCTCAAAGTACAGTAAAGCTCTAATGTAGGAACAGCTGAGCACAGATGGGGCTAAAGAACCCAACTGACAAGACCGAAGTAGATTCTAAACAAAAGAACCTTAGTTCTCATTGGAAAACAAGTTCAGCTTCTGTTCCCACTTTAGCTATCAGGAGATCAGAAGCCAATTCCAGGGACCAGAATAGAATTTAAGATAATACCACAAAGATTTAATTTCATATCAATCCACTAACACAAACTTGACTCTAGACACTTAATCAGAGTGTCATTCTATACCGTGACATATAACTAATTTCTTTAAAAAGTTCCCTTCAATTATAAAGCATATATATAATTAGAACATCAGATGTCCCTTTAAAATATCTTCAATGTCACCCGGTGGTGGTGGTGGTATACGCCTGTAATTCCAGCACTGAGATCTCTGTGAGTTTGAGGCCAGCCTAGTCTACAGGCCAGCCAAGGCTACAGAGAAACCTTGTCTTGAAGAAATGAAACAAAACAATGTCATCTCATTAGACAATGTAAGAAAAAATGGTATTCAAAAAGGCAAAGGTACTCAGCTCTAGTTTGCTCAAGGACCACAGTAGACAGCACTCTTGTCAAACGCCTTCATTCTTGGGGCATTATCTTAGCTTCTATACAACCTCCTCCATTAAGAGTCTCAACCCTAGGACTGAAATACAGATAGATACAGATCCAACTTTTGTATCTCCAGTAACACAGAATGTTCTCTAACAATTTCTAGGAACTAGACATAAACAAAAGTCAACTAACTGTGCTAGAAGGACATTTTAAATGGGCAAAATGTGTAAAAAAAAAAACATAATTATAAACACATGAAAAAACTTGTAAGTTAAACAAAAAGTACAACAGAACGCCAAATTTCCAACATAAATACGATCCAAATTAACCACATACACATTTACACCACCTACAGAAAGACCAGGAGAAAACATGAAAATACAGCTGCTAGAAGGCCAGTTTCCTAGGTAAGTGGTATGTTTGTTCTGCAGTGCTAAGAACTGAACTCAGGGCCCTGTGCATGCTAGACACATGGTCTACCAGAGCCACACCTCTAGCCATTTCTGTTTCAAAATCTTTGAACATCTGCTAACCTATGATGAAACATTTATTGACTACTTATTGAATATCTGCCAGGTTCTCTGGCATTTAACTGTCACTGAGCTCAGAGATCCTAAGACGTCATCAAGGAAACTAGATTTGGGGACTAAGGATGCAGCTCACTTGGGAGAGCATTTGCCTAGCACAGAGCAGGTCCTAGGTTCCCTAGAGCATTAGCACCACATAAATCAGGTTTGTAATTCCAGAACAGAGGATATAGATACTGATATCAAATTCGACTTCAGATACACACCAAGTCTGAGGCTACATGAGACTCTGTCTCAAAAGCAACAGGAGCTGGGGAGATGGCTAAGTGGCTAAGAGTATGTACTATTCTTGCAGAAACCCAAGTTTGCTTCCCAGCACCCACATCAGGCAGCTCACAACTGCCTGCAACTCCAGCTCCAAGGGGTCTGATGCCTCTGCAGGCACCTGCATTCATATACACATACCCCAACATGGACATAATTACTGGATGTAATCTAAGGCCCTGAATTCAATCTGGGAATGGTCTGTGACATTGTTTCTTCATGCTGTCCAATGGATGAATAAATTGCTAGAACAGTGTTTCTTTCTTTAGTTGGTTGCTGATCATAATGACATAGACCAGCTCTCTAGGGGGAAGGGTCAAGGGAAGGAAACATGCTCCTAGAGTCTCTGGAAGACCATGGCTAAAATCTTCTTTCCCAGCTCTCAACCCCACTGCACTATTTACATTTCCTTATACTTTTGCCAAAAAGTATACCCACCTCTCAAAAATGGAGCTTAACTACTTTACAGTTGCCAAAGAGCTCAGGCATGATACCAGAGTTTGTCCATATAGAACCCTAGGCTGCTAGTCAAGAATTCAGTACAACAGACAGTGTCTGAGCCTCTTCTCCAGTGGCCTTCCCATTAGAAATGTGTTCCACATATGGGTACTGTGGGCTCAGTATTGTCCAATGTTAGCAGATAAGCAGACAGAGGATGACAAGGGCAGTCACCAAAAACAAGCAGGATTTCGTCAACACATCAACTGTCAACATAGAAGACTCTAGTCTACACCACACCAATACCTGTTTTCTTTTGTGTTGAGAATGGCACTCGGGGCTGAGAGATGGCTTAGCCGTTAAAGGCTAGGCTCACAACCAAAAATATAAGAGAATAGCACTCAAGGCCTACATACATTGAGGTGAACGCTCTATCCCTGACACCCTCTTCCCCCCCCCCCCCGACACCCCCCCACACTGGTACCCCCTTTTCCCCATCTCTGACACCCTCTCCCCTGACACCCCCTCCCCCCCACTGATACCCCTTCCCCCCTACTGACAACCCCCTCCACCCCCCACCTAGTACACACAAGACCTTACTGTTTCCTCATTTGTCACATCAACCATTTACCCAAATTAAATCCAATAAAGGATTTCCCCAATTCCAGGATTCAAACAGGATCAATAGTTTTCAATTATTAAGTCTTATATTAAAAAACAAAACATTCCATTTCACATTTTAACAAAAGCAGTACAACTGTTACAAAGCGATGCTCTCGGTGGGCTGGAGGGCACATTTTGTTGCGCCTCATCTACATCTCAGAGTTTTGCTTACTCATTTCTTCTTCTGAAATAGGCAATGTCAGAATAGCAGTGAGCAATGAACATGCAGCTTCCGGTGTGTTCCCCAGACAGACCTTTCCTTGGCTTGACTAAGATGTCTCTCCCTGACACTCTGGCCACCTATCACCAGGCTAGCTCCTTTCTGGGGACCAGCTCGATCAATTCTGGTTCCTTGAGAAAGCAGGTGTCTTGAAGGCAACTATGAGCATTCCCAGGTCTCTGCTCTGCTGTACTGCCTGCACAAAAACACTGCTACCCTTCTTCACCAGCAACCCTTAGGGTCAGACATGTTCTAGGCAACACTGACCCATAGAACACTGACCCACAGAAGATGCCACCTGAGCTCCTCTGGCCTTTGGCTGAGATGAACTGCTGGAGTAAGAGCTAAGCTTCTCCTAGGTTATCTGCTGCTGCAATTCCTCCTGAGCCCCTGTACTATACATGTAACTCCAGATAACTTTTAAGAGGGGAAGGGTTAAAAATGGATTCACTTCTGCTTTCCTTTTTTTCTTCTTTTTATTTAGATAAGTGTTTGTCTCTGTAGCATAGACTGACCTTACAACCATAGCAATCTTCCTGCAGGTGTTGGTGATGCCAACTAAATATGTGCTCTGTAAGACAATTTCACATGGTGTCATTAATGCACCAGCGGTGAAATTCTTCTGGCCTCCCAATAGGCTCTACCTCCAAAGCAAGCAATTTTATACTGTTTTTTCCTTGTATGATGTTAGGTGGAAGGGACTCAACACAAGGTAACTTCTGGATACTAAGCACATAAGGCCATTGCACCATCTCTCTAACCCCATACAGACATTTTTCTAACTGTAGAAGAAATTAAGAATTAACTAGCAACAAGCCTCAAAATTTGGTTACGAATGTAGGTGCAAAGCTGGTTCATCAAGTCCCTATTCTGGCCCTCAACCCAATGCATTTCAACTAAGGCATCATCTACTTCCTTCTTAATGTTGATTAAACACTTAAAAAGGTAGTGTCCAGCTGCTCCATCCAGGTGATCCCCCTTCTCAGAAGCCTCTCCGTCCTGGGCTCCATTGCTGGAGCCTTTACAACTTCCCATGACCTCCATCCCCACCCTTTCCTCATCCCTTTCATCCTCCATGGCTTCTGGAGTTTCTTCCTGGCACAGTAACTTCTGGCTGAGGCAATGGCCACCAACCGCAGCAGACTCGCCCTCTGGCACATCAGGCCCACACAAGGCACTCTCTTGAGGGCAATGAGCCACATCTTGGCCACTACTCAGCTCTTTGGGAGTGGACTTTCTCTCTTCCAAGGCTAAGATGACATCCTCAGGAGCCCGAGGCACCTCCCTCAACTGCCTCACTCGCTCTCTTCTCTTCCGCCTTAAGTGAATCCAAGAGTTTTCTATGGCTGTCAGGAAAAGGCTAACTTCTTCTCTTCCACAGGGAATTCGCTTATGTTGCACCTATGTGGGAAAAAAAAAAAGAACAGAATTTTATAGGAAATCACTTGTCACTACTTATCAAATTCCTTCAATAAAAAACAAACATACAAACAAAAAACCCATAAAGGTCATGATGGTAAAGCTTCATCAGTATGCTGGCCACACACCTTCAGATCAGTGAGGATTTTTTCTATCCATGTTGTTACAACCACTATGCCTTCTGCTGTCTCAGAGCCCAGAGACGAGGCTTTGAGGGATAATTCTTTCATCACAGACTCCAACACTACAAAAGTAATGGGTTTCCTTGGCTTTTCTAATTTTCTTCGTTTACTTGGAGGTGACTGAAAGAAAAAAGAAGAAAGTTATCCCAACAATTAAATAAAGTGCACTTCAGTGGACACAAGTAGGGACATTTTCAGGGTTTCTGTTATTGGGTGTGAACAGAAAGGCCTTTGTACATGTTATTTCCAATGCTGAAGTTGGCTCTGGAAGAAAGCTTTACCACTTCCTTCATGTTATAAAAACAAAACAAACAAACAAACAACCTAAGACAAGCTATGACCTTAATAGCTCAAAGTCATACCACTAGTAATAGCATGTTGGGATTCAAACTCCAAATCCAAACTCTTCAATCCCATCACCTCTGCTCCACTCCAGCTACCAGTACATAATAAACAGCTAAGGGATGGCACCCCAGTTTCTAAAGTGTTTGCCATGCAACCTTAAGATGGACATCTGATCCCAAGAATCCTCATGAAAACCACAGGCCAGGAATGATCAGGGCCACTGAGAATCACATGGGTGGAAGAAATTGGGCTCAGACCATGTAAGCCTGTAAACTGGGGCTGAAGGACACCAGTACTAATGAGAACATCACACTTGAAAGCTCGAGCCCCGGGAATCCAAACCACCTTCAAAGTGTCTACCTAAGATTTAAACAGATTTCAATCCACCCACTAGAGGGACTCAAGTTCCACTTCAAATATCAGAAGTAACACTACGGTAACTAAATTATTTCTTTAAAGTTAAAATTTTCTACACGGTACTCTTAAGATACATTTAGCTAAGAATACACACATATCCCTTGTGTTTAGGGGAGGGGGCAGTGTTGTTTTACTATGTTGCTTTGGCTAGCCTAGAACTCACAGAGATCCAACTGCCTATTTTCCCAAGTAAAGACTGGGGGTGGCTGCCAGACACACTTTGAACATGCAGATTTGTGCTAATCAATAAAAGTAAAAACATTTAAAAATTAGCCGGGTGGTGGTGGCGCACGCCTTTAATCTCAGCACTTGGGAGGCAGAGCAGAGGCAGGGGGATTTCTGAGTTCAAGGCCAGCCTGGTCTACAGAGTGAGTTCCAGGACAGCAAAGGCTATACAGAGAAATCCTGTCTCGAAAAACCAAAAACAAAAAAAAACCAAACAAACAAAAAAAAAACACACACACACACCCCAGAGATAGACAGAGAGAGAAGGAGGCAGGAGGTGGCAGGCTCCAGGGGGATGAAGTAGAGATGGGGGAGGCAGTAACAAAAGCAACAAATCAGAAAAATACTCAAATGCACCTAAAATGGAAGCCTCAGGAGGATGAGACAAAATCACAAGTTCGAGGCTGGCCAGAGCTATATACCCTAAACCCTGTCTCAAAATAAAAACCAACGCTGCCCAAAGAAGAAAACCTACCCAATGGTTGTACCTGTGTAGAAGAAACTACCCTTGAGAACAGGAGATCCTTAAGACATTGATCACAGAGTTCAATAGCATGAAGACAGCAACACTGTTACTCCATTACCCATAATAAGAGACAGGGTTCCTACAGAATACTGAGAGCCAACACACAGGGAGTTTGAAATAAGGTTTCTAGTAAGCCCGGGAGAAAAAAGACTGGCACATAGGATGATGAGGGACAAAAGTGGTACTTTTCACTATACTTCACACCAGGTCAGGCCATCCTAACAGCCTACTAGTACACTACGGGAATGGCTAACAGGACAGCCACACACCATCTGCTCTGACAGTCATCTTTTGTGCTGAGTAATCTCTAGTGAAGAGCCTACCATCTCTCCTCAGCTATGGGGGAGATGCTCTGCTCCATGATTCTTTGAAAGTTAACAGTGAACTCTATCATTCTCAGAAATTAAAAGACATTAAGTTCTGCCCAGATGTGGTAGCACATGCCTTTAGTTCCAGCACTTGGGAGGCAGAGACAGACAGATCTTTTGAGTTCATAGTTACTAGTCTTTAGAGTGAGTTATAGGACAGCAAGGGTTACATAGAAAAACACTATCTTTGAAAAAAAAGAAAAACAGCAAACTAGCCAATTGTGTTATTGTAAGCTTTGAATCCCAGCACTGGGAGGCAGAGGCAAGAGGATCTCAAATTTGAAGCCAACACGGTCTACAGAGAGAACCCCTGTCTCAAAAAACAAAACAAAACCTAGTCACTCAAGAGATACAGTTCATATCCTAGAACTTCTCAAGTAAGGTTTCCAAGTGATGAAAGATTAACTTAACCATGGCACTCAGTAATGATTCAAAACCACACTCTGTCTTCTTTGTAACTAAAAATACCCAGTAAACAGAGCAATAAGAAATGCAAAATCAGGCTGGAGAGATGGCTCAGAGGTTAACAGCACTGGCTGTTCTTCCAGAGGTCCTGAGTTCAATTTCCAGCAACCACATGGTGGCTCACAACCATCTGTAATGGGATCCGATGCCCTCCTCTGGTGGGTCTGAAGACAGCTATTATTGTACTCACATACATAAAATAAATAAATCTTAAAAAAAAAAGAAAAGAAAAAGAAACAAAGAAAAAGAAATGGATAGTTAAACTCAACCCTACACGTCTCTGGCACTAGGACAATTTTGTACCTTATTAAAGACACTAATAAAAAAAGTTATTTTTCCCCAACTGAAATGATTCTGTTGTTGCTGTTTCTGAACCGGGATCTCACATTGCCCAGATTGGTCTCAAATTTTCAACTCTTGCTAGGCAGTGGTGGCGCACGCCTTTAGTCCCAGCACTTGGGAGGCAGAGGCAGGTGGATTTCTGAGTTCGAGAGTTCTAGGCTAGCCTGGTCTACAGAGTGAGTTCCAGGACAGACAGGACTACACAGAGAAACCCTGTCTCGAAAAACCAAACCAAAAAAAAAAAAAAAAAAAAAAAATCCAAGTGCTTAAGGTCTGGGCTAGAAAATTAGATTGAGGTCTGACTTTGAGCAGCCTCCAGGGCCTGGTACCACTCTCCATAGAACTGTTTCCTGGTTTAATGAAAAAAGGTTATTATATGTATTTAAATAACAACTATAAGCAGCACTTCAAACCTTCCAAAACCAACTTTAGTCCTAGGCACAGGGTAGTGCCTCAATGTATGTCTTAAGTCATTCCTTCCTTTAAACGTTCAACAAATTCTTCCTTAAGACAAACTGCCAAAGAAAACAATGGGCGAATCTTCCCCCTAAAGTAATTTCTGACCAGATTAGTCTTAATTGTCTCTTTCTGAAATGTTCTTATCCCATCACTCATCTCAGCACTTATACAATATACAGCACTTATACACTATATACAATCTTTATATACATTGTTTCAGGTTCGTTTTGTTCTGCAACAAAACTAACAAGGAACTAAAAAGGTTCTGATTTATTACCACAGCAAGGATCATACTTTGATTCTGCTCAAAGCTCAGTTCCCTAACCACTACATCTGTTTTATACCCTATTGTGGAGTCTGGTACAGTTCTAGTTCACCAACCATTTTCAAGTTTGGTGTGGAGGCACATGTCTGTAATCTCAGAACCAAGGAGAGGAAGGAGAAACACCACACCTGATCCAGGCCAGCCAGAAATAGAACAGTAAGACCCCTACCCTTAAATAAATATACAGATAAAAACTAAAGCATACAACCACTTCCCAAACTATGTCTTAGCAACAGTATTCCATCAACAAAAATCCACAGCTAAAATCTGATTTAAAAACAACAGCAACAAAAAAAACACAGATCAAAGAATGAAGCCTAAAATACCAAATTGATGTTTACCTCCAACTTCTAGCTGTTACCCTGAGACATGTGCTTAGAACCCCTCAAATATCTGTCTTGAAAATATATAAAGTAGAGGCTGGCAAGATGACTCAGTAGTTGAAAGCACTGGCTATCCTTCCAGAGGAGCCAGGTTCAATTCCCAGCACTTATATGGCAACTGACTATAACTCCAGTTCCAAGTGATCTGACACTCTCACACCAATATATATAAAATAAAATTAAATAAACTATTTAAAAGGGGGGAAGGGGCTGGAGAGATGGCTCAGGAGTTAAGAGCAGTAGCTGCTCTTCCAGAGGTCCTGAGTTCAATTCCCAGTTAACTACATGGTAGCTCAAAACCATCTATATCAGAAAAGGGATCTGATGCCCTCTTCTGGTATATCTGAAGATAGCTACAATATACATTAAATAAATAATATTTTTTAAAAAGGGATAGAGAAAGGATGTGTTTTCAATGGTATTAGCTGTGAGACCACAAGAACTAAAATCCTTTAAAAAAGAAAAGAAAAATCTATGAAGGGACCTGTGAAGCTGACTCAGCAAGTACAGGTAACTCTCCACAAGTCTGACTATAGGGGAAAAAGAGGGCTCCAACAAGTTTTCTTCTGACCCCATATACATATACATACGTGTGCTGACACACTATATATAAAATATTAAAGATATAGTTGTGCATATGCCTATGTGAGTTTATGTGTTACCACATGCATGCAGGTGCCTTGGAGGCCAGAGGGTGTCAGATCATTAGAAATTGGAGTTAAAGACAGTTGTGAGCAGCCTCATGGTGGATGCTAGGAGCCAAACCCATGTCCTTGGGAAAAACAGTAGTGGTTTTAACTGCTGAGCCATCTCTCCAATCTCAATAAATAAAAATATTTTTCTAAGAAAGAAGTCTAAACTGAACATGGTGTATGCCTTCAACCCCAGCACTCAGGAGGCAAGGTCAGTCTGGTACACAGCAAGCCAGGCCAGCCAAGGCTACATAGTGAGACTATATCTCAATTAAAAAAAAAAAAAAAAGCCAGGAGGTGGTGGCCCACACCTTTAGCCCCAGCACTTGGGAGGCAGAGGCAGGCAGATTTCTGTTTTGTTTTGTTTTTTGGTTTTTCGAGACAGGGTTTCTCTGTGTAGTTCTGGCTGTCCTGGAACTCACTATGTAGACCAGGCTGGCCTCGAACTCAGAAATCCGTCTGACTCTGCCTCCCAAGTGCTGGGATTAAAGGCGTGCGCCACCACCACCTGGCCAGATTTCTGAGTTCGAGGCCAGCCTGGTCTACAGAGTGAGTTCCAGGACAGCCAGAACTACACAGAGAAACCCTGTCTCAAAAAACAAAAAAAAAAAAAAAATCAACAAGGACTGGAGAGATGGCTTAGGAGTTAAAACGAGGTACTACTCTTGCTCACAACTGCCTGTAAGTGCTGCTCCTGGGTATCTGACCCCTCTGGACTTTGGGGGCACATTCCCTTATATGTACATAACCCCCAACACACATAATTACAAATAAATCTTAAAACAAAACAAACTATAGAGTATAACCAGAAAACACAATACTCACAAATTTTTTACTTTGAACTCTCCTATCTAGTTCCCAAAAGCCTCTTGTTAATAAGCTATATGGGGAAGCCCAGACTAAGGGAAATGCCTTGAACAGAGGGGACTGCCTCTAAACATTTTTTTTAATTTTTATGTCTATATTTAGCTTGCATGTATGCATGTGCTTCTACATGCATGACTGTGTCCATGGAAACTAAAAGGTATGGGATTCTCTACAATGAAACGTACGGTATGGGTGTTTGTGAGCTGTCACATGGGTGCTGGGAACCTAACCCAGGTACTCTGAGAGAACACTAATAAACATTTGTAACTGCTGAGCCGGCTTCCCGGCCCTGAGAATACTTTATAAACCAGGGTTCCTGGGCAGTGCTCACACCAACAGTGCATGATTTCCTACAATTATGTCACCCTCTACCTTATCCTTCACCAACATCTAACTTCCTGAAGGTAGAATAGAGCTAATGCCCCACCCGGCAGAATTAGAGGCCTGGGGAAAGGGGCTCTAAAAGGGACTTGTCAGCCACCCTACAGAGATCAGCCTTCACTGCTTCTCCATGTCCTCATCAGTCAGAAATGGTGGTACAAAAATTCTGCCAACATTAGCACTGTCTTTTTGTTGCTAAAACGAGTCTAGGCAACAGCAGAGAACTTAGTGTAGGCACTTGAACCTCTTGAATTAGAATTTTCAGCATTCAGCACCAACAGAAACAAGTTAGTAGGCCTAAGTGAAATCACAAGTTACCATAGGAACTTGCACATCATGCTAAATGGCAGAGTGAGCGTGGGGAAGTAGGTCAATATTTCTGCTTAACCAGTTCTATTCCATGTCTTCCTCTCCTGAACTGGAAGAGCATTCTCTTCCTGCTGCCCGATCCCAAACAGGATCAAGAAAGGAATGTCAGGTGAGCTTTCCACAGAAGCAGTGACTGAGGGAAAGATCAAGTACAAGGAAGGGGAACCAAGAGGAAGGTCAACCCAAAATCTCCTGAGTAACCTGGATCGACCCTTGGGAAAAGATCATGAGTGCCAGTGCTGAGAAACTGTTGCCAGGTTACTACAAATCAGAAACTGCCACACACAGGACACCCTGTGGTTTAAGTGCATCTAATGGAACACTGGGGAACGCATTATTAGCAGCTTAGGGATGATGGCAGTGGTGCGGAGGGAGAAATACTGTGTCACCTGGAAGGAATCTCAAGCCTTTCTCCAGTGGTATTCTTTGATGGCTGGAAACTATGCAGGGCTAAAGACACTGGGAAAAAGAGAAAGTCACTCATCCTTTCCTTTTCTAAGTAGGTAGATAGATGGATGGATGGATGGATGGATGGATAGATAGATAGATAGATAGATAGATAGATAGATGGATGGATGGATGGATAGATGGATAACTGATTGATTCTGGTTTTGCACAAGACCTTGCCCTTCAACACTAGTACCTGTGATGACTCCCTCAATCAAAGAGGGCAAAGGAAAACGTCCCCGAGCTGCTGTGGGGAGTGTCAGAGCTCACCTTCCAGCTGCATCAAAATTGTGGGCAGTAGGTTAAGCACATACTCTTGGAAGCAGGTGCTACTCAAGTTCCCACAGCTGTCTGTGTCTATACGGGGACAGCTTAGGGCACTGCTAATGATTTGAACCATCTGCTGGGGAGGTCTGTGCAGTCTAGAAGATAATAGGGTAACATTTGAAGGAGGATAGAGCTATGGAAAGCAAAGGCATCTTTTAAATTAGAGATCTAATCAAACACTAACCTTTAGGCACCCTACCGTACAACCCAGAAGCAAATCTAGGCTTCCATAGAAAGGACACTCTATAGGAGCAATTTCAATCCTGCAGTACAACTAGTTGTGGAGGGAATTACCTCAGCTTCAAGTCTGACTTCATGTTTCAGAAGCATCTGCAAATCGTCCCTTGGTGCTCCCACACCCATCTATCTACTTCTTTGTCTTTAGCAACAGGAACTCAAAGACAACATTTTGGATACCTCTGGAGACAACAATGGCCAAATCCTTAGAAAAAGCACTCCCAAAATAAGCCTGCTTTACGGATGGACTGGGAGAGAGACCTACAGGACAGGAGCCCATACTAGCCTCCCTCCATAAACACCATAAGAAGAGCTAAGTAGCTGGGCAGAGGTTAGGATGTGTGGCTCCGGCAACAAACAGCAGACCACTCTTGCAGGGATCTCTAAGAACAGACACATGATGTTTTACCACCACTTCCCAGGGAGGCCCAGAAAACCCCTCCCCGCCTCTGAGCCTCTCTGCCCCCGTCCGTCCGTCCGTCCGTCCGTCCGTGTGTGTGTGTGTGTGAGAGAGAGAGAGAGAGAGAGAGAGAGAGAGAGAGAGAGAGAGAGAGCGCATGTGCGCACAAGCACACAATCGCATTTTACTATGTACTCCAGGCTGGCCTAAAATTCTTTAATGTTCTTTAGGCTGCTTAGTGCTGAGATTATTGCTGTGTGCCACCATTTCTAGCTTCAGAAACCTTTTCCTTGTATAACAGTACAGAGAAAACAGAGAGAAATTTGGAACAAATCTTCTTTAAAAAAAAAAAAAAAAAAAAGGTGAAGATGTGGCTTTTGGTCTGGCTCAGTGGTTAAGAACACTGGCTTATCTTCTAGAGGTCCTGAGTTCAATTCCTAGCAACCACATGGTGACTCATGACCATCTATAATGAAATCTGATGACCTCTTCTGGCCTGCAGGTGTTCATCCAGATAGTGCACTCATATACATAAACAAAGAGTGGCTTTTGTGTGTGTGAGTGTGCACGCATGTATGCATGAACACACACACACAGCATGTACACACTCATGCAAGTACACATGGGGACCAGGAAGGTATTGGAGCCCCTGGAGCTGTGGTTTCTGGCGTTGTGACCTGTCAGACATAGGGCTTAAGATCTGAACTCCAGCACTATGATAGAGCAGAAAGCACTCTTACCTACTGAGGCACAACTCCAGCTGCTCTCTCTCTCTCTGAGGCAGTCTCCTTAGTTCTACTTCAGGCTGGCCTCAAACTCACAATTCTTCGTTCTCTGCTTTCCACGTACTGGGTCTGGCACATGCTACCTACATATTCTTTCTAATGGTATTCATAAAAGATGAACCAGAGCCTTTTACTGAGAATAGTACAATCCCAAAGTGTTACACATGAAAAGGATATAGCCAGAGAGCTAGGAGTATAGCGTAAAGGTTCAGCACTTGCCTACTATGCCTGAGACACTGGGTTAAATAAAGCCCCAGCAATAAAAAAATTAGAACAGGACGAAGAATGATTACAACCACAAAGGCAGCTCTCCAAAAGGCTAGAAAAGCAACAGTGGCCAGGTAGAGGAACAGACTAAAGAATGTCCACCAGAATCATTACACCAGCCAGGTGTTCCTATAGGCTATGTTGCCGGAGGTGGTTTGAATATGCTTGGCCTAGGGAGTGGCACTATCAAGAGGTGTGGCTTTGTTGGAGGAAAAGTGTCGCTGTGGACACTGGCTTTAAGACCCTCATCCAGGCTGCCAAGAAGCCAATCTTCTCCTGACTGCCTTCAGAACAAGACATTGACCTTTCAGCTCCTCCTGCACCATGCCTGCCTGGGCACTGCCATGCTCCTGCCTTGATGATAATGGACTGAACTTCTGAACCTGTAAGGCAGCCCCAATTAAATATTGTTCTTATAAGAGCTGCCTTGATCATGGTGTCTGTTCACAGCAGTACAACTAAAACATAACTAAAACAGAGTTGGTACCAGGGACTTCTTGTTGTAATAATCCTGACCATACTTTTGTTTGGGAGAATGTAGATTTGGAGTCTTTGGATTTGGAAAGCCATGGAATGCTTTAAGTAGGGCTTAATGACCCATCCTAGTAGGAATATAGAAGACAGTGGTGCCGAGGGTGATTTGAACTGTATAGGCCTGCTGGCCCAAGAGGTTTCAATAGCGAATGTTAGTATGTGGCCTAGATACTGTTTTTATGATATTTTGGTGAAGAACATGGCTGCTTTTTGCCATTGTCCAAAGAGTCTCCCTGAAGCTAAGGTGAAGAGATTTAAATTGATTTGTCAAAGGAAGTCTCCAAACAGCCTGGTATAAATTCTGTTGTGTGGTTACTAAAGTTTACTCTTATGAAGAAGATTTTAAAGAAAAGGAGCAAAGTGAGAAAGGAAAAATATAAAATGTATGGTTCAAGTAATAAAGGGGCATCAGGAAAAGAAATGGAGCTGAATCCTACATTTAAGGAGATAAAGAGATTAAGGGAGTCGTGACTTTGCAGCAAGATACCTCCCAGCTAAGCTTAGGTCCAAGCACAGTGGTACTCACCTTCAGTCCCAGGAAACAGAGGCAAGTAGATCTCTGAGTTCAAGACCTGCCTAGTATAGAGCAAGTTCCAGTAGAGAAAAGCTTAAGTCGAGGTGTAGCAGTGCATGAGACAAAAGCCACGCAGATCTCTGAGTTCAAGGTTCATCTACAAAGCAAGCTCTAGGACTAAGCTTAAGCAGTAAAGGAGTTAGAAAACAGAAAGCTAGTAATAATGTAATAGAACAAGGGTGGCCGTGTTCTAGGCCCAGCAAGCAGAACGCAACAGCTTTGGCCATTGTGACTCTGGTTTAGAGTCAAGAATAGAAGGAACTACTGGACAGCTGATGCTGGTTAGCTGGAGCTAAGAAATTGGCCACGATTAAGAAGAGAGCAGCATCACTGAGGTGAAATCTTCTGGGACGTGTTTTCTGAGAGCACAGAGAAGCTGTGTTCCAGAGATAGGCAAGATTGTACCTTGTGTTGCAGCTGGACTCAGTAATGTGTAAGAATCACCCAGGTGGGGTTTGGGGTCATAGAGAGCAGCTGAGGCTTGGCACTGTGAGAGGACATGGAAGGCCATTGGTGAAGGTGCAGCCTCAGCTGCAGTTCACAGCTCAGGATTGAAGAGGTCATGCAAAGAAGTTGAGGCTTGGCAGCAGAAGAGAGCCTATGAGGGGCTATTGGTGAAGCCTAGTTGCAGTGGAAGACCCCAGTGTATTAGAGATACCAGTACTGTGGGATGATCACCAAGAACAGCAGCAGCAGTGGAGTCAACCAGAGCCTAGAGTACTATAGACACCAGAGCTGGAAAAGTAATGCAAACCCTTTGGAGGAGTCCAGAACATCATGTGTGAATCCCAGACACTGGAATAAAAGCTATAAGGTTGAAGTTGCCTTAGATACCCCAAGATGTTAGAAATGCCAGAGCCATGAGATTCCTGCTGAGGAAAGCTGCAAACAGGGAGCCCAGGAGAAAGAAGTGTGTTGCAGTCAACAAAGATAAAGCAAGCTGGGCGGTGGTGGCATATGCCTTTAGTCCCAGCACTTGGGAGGCAGAGGCAGGAGGATTTCTGAGTTCGAGGCCAGCCTGGTCTACAGAGTGAGTTCCAGGACAACCAGGACTACACACAGAAACCCTGTCTCGAAAAAAAAAAAACAAAAAAAGAAGAGAAGAGAAGAGAAGAGAAGAGAAGAGAAGAGAAGAGAAGACAAGACAAGACAAGACAAGACAAGACAAGACAAGACAAGACAAGACAAGACAAGACAAGACAAAGATAAAACAAGAATTGGAGATCTGAAGACCACTTTGACATCAGACATGGAGATGCAGTGTTTGGAGTTTGCCCAGCTGGTCTCCTGTCTTGCTTTGGGGATTACAGTTAAGTGATTGGATGACTCTCAGAAGAGACCTTGAACTTCTAACATTGTTCAGACTGTTACAGACTATGAAAACTTTTTGGATTAAATGTATTCTGCATTATGCTATGGCTAGGTATGGCGCCTACAGACTCATGTTTGAACAAGTCTATGGGAGCTAAGGAGTGGAATATGGTAGTTTGAATATGCTTGGCCCAGGGAGTGGAACTATCTAGAGGTGTGGCTTTGTTGGAGGAAGTGGGTCACTGTGGGCACAGGCACCCTCGTCCTAGCTGCCTGGAAGCCAGTCTTCTCCTGACTACCTTTGGAACAAGATGTAGAACTCTCAGCTCCTCCTGCACCATGCCTGCCTGGGTGCTGCTATGCTCCTGCCTTGATGATAATGGACTGAAGCGCTGAACCTGTAACCCAGCCCCAATTAAATGTTGTCCTTATAAGAGCTGCCTTGATCATGCTGTCTGTGTACAACAGTAAACCGAAACTAAGACAGTAACTTCTAATCAATACATGCTAGGATTATTCTTATTTATAAATACTTCTCATTTACCATAAACATCTGGAGAAAATTTTAGGAAAATAGAACAGTAGATCATACAGACTATGTATTATCTACTGAAGCTTATCACATAACAGGTATATATATAGAAAGGCCAAAGCAAATCTTCACTTACCGGTACTGTGACATCATCATAAAAACTCCAAGCTAAGGCCCATCTCATTGTCCGACCCTGACAAAACTCCGTGAAGGTGACTTTAGGAACCTGAAACCAACAAACGTAGTATCTCACATGGAAGTTTTGTTTGGTTTAAGAGAGGGTCTCAGGTAGCTAAGGATAGCCTTGAACTCCTGATCTTCCTGCCTCAACCTCCTGAGTACTGACAAATGGATGATACCACACCCACCTTCAAACTAAAGCCTCTCTACTAATGTTTCTGGCTGCTAACTCCTGTTGTTCTTTTGTTAACAAACATTATTCCAAAAATAGGTATATATAGCTGCCTGATAACACATAATCTCTACACAGAAGTTTTACCTCTCATAAAATATTAGAATTTATATATAAATTCAAACAATAAACACCTAGAACAGTTTTCTGGAGTCAGTGTAAAATGATTTAAGCAGTTTTTCTTTATTCCTTTGATAGAGGATTTGGCTATGTGGCCCCAAACTGGATTCCAACTTGTGACCCTCTTGCTTCTCTCCCAAGTGCTGGGATCACAAGTAAACAGCTCTAGCACTGCTGGGGATTGACTGTAGGGCCTCATGCATGCCAGACAAGCATTCATCCTCAGAAGCCTTTGTTTACTGTTGTTTTAAGATACACTCTCATTATGTGGCTTGTCTGGAGCTTGCTATGGAGATCCAGGCTGGCCGCAGACTCAAGCCACGGCTTCTGCTTCCTGAGCGCTGGGAGGAAAGGCGTGCACATCACCCTTACTTACCTTTTAAGGACAAGAGCCAGCCAAAGTCTGGCCATGAGCAGCTTTGTAATGTCCCTTTCATGTACTACATTTCATAAAGGAAAAAGGAATCACTTTGTAGCTTTTAATATCCTTAACAAGAAATACTGGGCCAGAGAGATGGCTCAGCAATTCGGAGCAATTCTTGCTCTTGTCGAGGGCCCAACTTGGGTCCCAGAACTCACAGGGTAGATTACAACTATCCATAACTCCAGAAGATTTGGCCTCTTCAGACCTTTGAAGGTGCACACTTACCTGCAGACAAAACATTCATACAAAAAAAAAAAAAAAAAGTAAAAAAAAAGTAAAACACATTTAGCTTTAGGGTATAAAATATACCGAAATTTCATCCTAAGAGGACACATCTGAATGGTAATGACACAGCCTTACCCCTTGGATTCTAAGCTCTTCCTTCAGTGGAGCTAGACTGCATTTCTTTCCCAGCATACAGCTATACCACCTTGAAAAAAAAATCAAGATAAAAGACTGGTTATAAGCATTGTTTATGAGAACAGAAGCAAACAAATATTGAGTTAACTTACAAATAACAAAAATTGCACAAATTAGACAAATATGGGCACAGGGGGGTGGGGGGGAGCCCAAGGGAACTTAAAAAACTCTGTTGGCTGGCAAATGGCCCTGTAAATAAAAGCCTGAGTTCAACAGCCGGATGCGATGGTGGAAAAAGAGATACTGTGCTCTGCCTTTCACATGCTGGCCATGCACCACAGGTGGGCACAAATAAAAGACAAACTACCTACAGGTGGGGTATGACACAGGCACACATCCTGTTTTTGATTTCAATTTGGTTTTTGAGGCAAGGTTTGCCCTATATAGCCCTGGCTGTCCTGGAACTAGCAATGTCACAGCTTACTGCTCCAAGCGTATTTCCAGCTGCAATGCAGGGAAGGGACACCAAACATAGCCCAGCGACTCTGCTGATCTGATAGGACAGAGATGAGAGGGTGAAGCAGTCAAGATCCGCAAAGCAAATTAAAAAATAAAAACCAAGAAGAAAAGATATAATTAAGATTAGATTTAAAAAAAAAAAATCACTGAAGGCTGGAGAGATGGCTCAGTGGTTAAGAGTACTGACTGCTCTTCCAGAGGTCCTGAGTTCAATTCCCAGCACCACATGGTGGCTCACAACCATCTGTAATGGGATCTGATGCCCTCTTCTGGTGTGTCTGAAGACAGCTGCAGTGCACTCATATACATAAAATAAATAAATAATTCTTTAAAGAAAAAAAAGAAAATTCAATAAAAAAGACAAAGTATCAGGTTTGAACAAGTTAAATCATCACAGAACTACAGACATGAAACGGAGACACAGAAGAGGGGAACTGGGGAAGCAGCAAGAGACTGACACTCTCTAGTTCAGGCTATCCTCCAACTTTCTGTGTAGCCTAGGATGACTGAATTTCTGACCCTTCTGCCTCAGCCCACCTCACGCCAGTGTTAGGATTACAAGCATGTGCTACTGGGCTGGTACGTTCAGTGCTGTGGGCTGGGATTGGACCAGAGATTCACACACGCCAGGCAAGCACTCTACCAACTTACCCACATCCACAGCCTGAAGAAAAAAAAATTATAAACAACTTTTACTATACAATCTCACCACTAGATAAAACAAATTATTCGAAAGACACAGGTACCACATTTAAACTCTAGAAGTAGATAACTCAAATGGTTCTTGTACCAATTAAAGCTGAATTTAAACTAAATCTCTTCCTGGCCCAAGTACTTTCATTAAGTACATTTAAGGAAGATGTACAGGCTGGGTATGGTGCAAGACTATAACCCCAGCAACAGAATCAAGTCAGTCTCAAGCACAGTGGACTATATAAGACTGTCTCAAGAGAGGGGAGCATGGGGAGAGGTGCTTGCCGAGCACACAAAGCCCTGGACAAAATGCTGCACAGCTTTAGGAGGTAGAGGTAGGAGAATCAGAAATTCAAAGTAATCATCTGCTAAATAATGAGTTCAAAAGCTGGCCTGATATGGAAATTGTCTCAAAGATGAGTATAACCTCCCTCCTTGTTTCTAGCTTCACATGTAAACGTGCCTAACCACTAAACGCTGCTACAATCTCAAGAGATACCCTGTGACAACTCATCAAAATGCAAGTGGAACAAAAAGGAACAAAGGAAGCTCTGGTTCCCCAGGAGGCTGTGAGCCCATTACAGCTGTTAATCAGGAAGCATGCTCTGCTCATTACAGCACTCCACAATCCCTCTGAGATGCCAAGCTTCAAGAAAAATTATTTTGAAATAATTTCTGGCCTGTTAGAGTTGCAAGATTAATACAAATGACTCTCCTACCCTTCACCTAGGTTTACCTATTAACAAGTTCCCCCATGTGTTTATTCTGTATCTTTTCTAAGCTATTTGGGAGGTAGCTATGAAACATTCCTGAACCCTAATATTTTGACATGTACAGTTTACAGAAAAAAGGACATTCCTTTGGTAACAACACTGAGCAATGATCAAAACTGAAAAAACTCTAATGTTGCCATGGTATTATGTATGACCTGGACTGGAATATAATCAGTCCATACTCACTTTCACAATTATCCCAATCTCTCCTGCACGCACACTCCAGTGTGTGGTTGTGCACTTCAGTTACCTGCCATGTCCCCTTAGTCTCTTCCATCTGGAATGGCTCCTTGATCATCCGTTACTTTCATGTCAGGAAGTGAATTAGTTTCAGAGAACCTGTTTTTGTTGTGAAGGAAACACAGGTTCTCCTATGTCTTTCTAGGGATATCAGACCAGGGTGTGGGCAGTTCTTATGGCTTCTCCACTTTAAATTTCCCATTCTTTGAAAGTCAGTACTCTATGGAGAGAGACTCTGAAACTATGTAAATACCCTGTTCTTTGGTGTTTTTCAATACTTAGGATCAAACCCAGTGTACAAAAGACACTTCATACGTATTATACCATTGAGTCCCAGACAATATACCCAGTTCTTCAAATTTCCTGCTGTTGACTTTTTTCCCAGAGATCAATTATTACTATGACAACTACAAAATGATGACCTTTCTAGCTCCACTGTTTATGGACTTACTCATTAGAATACAATTTGGCTTGAATTAGGTCTTACGTCCTCTTAATACATATCTTCCTTCTTCAAATTTCAGTGCTCTATTGACTTACTTTAAATTTACTTACTTCTTCAAGTAAGTAACTTTACTCAAGGCGTTTAGCCTGAGCTTTCTCTTTCAATATACTCTAATGTATCTTTAATGAAATCAACTGAAGCAAAACATTAACATTAAGACAAAGGGCTTCTGTGATATGTGAGAGACAGACCATATCTTTTTAGAGACTGATTCATGTATGTATTTGTTCAAGCCTAGGGGTGGGTTCCTATGCACACATGAAGAAGCCAGAAGAAGAGACATGCACGGTGTCCTCCGTCATATTCCACCTATTTGTGAGGCAGGTTCTCCCTTAACTAGGCAGTTGATGCTTACTTGCTAGGCTGTAAACCAGCACGCACCAATCATAAATCTATATCAAGAGCTTGTGGCAAACAAACAAAAACAGAACACAACAATGAAAATAACACAAAACACAAAACTATTTGCCTTTCTCCAAAAGGAAGAAAACAGAGATTACAGGATGGATGAAGCATGAAAACATTATGTTAAGTGAAAGAAGCCAACCAGAAGAGGACAACTACTGCCTGGCTTCATACAGATGAGGTATCCAGAGCAGCCAAACTCAAGGACAGAAGATGGTGGCTGGAGCTACAAGAGGAAGGTAACAGGGAACTGCTTAAGAGGTGCAGGTACAGCCTTGGAAAACCAAGAGTTCTGGCCCTGCAGAGTGGAGAACTTCATTGATCTTAGCATTTGGGGGGCAGAAGGAGGCAGATCTCTATGAGTTTGAGGCCAGCCTGGTCTACATAGTAAGTTCCAGGGCAACCAGGACTACACAGAGAAACCCTGTCTCAAAAAAAACAAAAACAAAAAACAAAAAACCCCCAAACAAACAAAAACAAACAAACAAACAAACAAAAACAAAACAAAAAAACCTTGCTAATCTGATGGGACAGTGTTTGGGAGCATTGACTCCTCTTCCAGAGAACCAGGGTTCAATTCCCATAAGAGTTCACAAGCATTTGTAACTCTACTTCAAAGGACCAAACAATCTCTTCTGTCCTACTCACCAGACACTCATTTGTTACACATACATACATGTGCAGGCAAAATATACCTACACGTTTAATAAAAAATCAATCTACTGAGGATTCTATGTAACTCGGCATGGGCTGGGTGCCTGCCACAGGAGGCCTTGAGCTCATGCTCCACAACACGCCCTCTTCCCGATGTAGACCTTCTAGAATTATTGGACAGTAAATTTCATTATGCTTTTATGACACACAAAAATAAATAAACACTTTCTCTACTTCACAAAACTCAATCCTAGGGTTGAGCGTTCTTTTTATTTTAATTATCACATTATCTGTCATATTAACAACATGTGGTAGAGTGGAAAGTTACAAGAGACAAGCTGTCCTGAGTGAGAATCTAATAACACTCTTTAATGACAAGTGTGTTGTCCAAAATAATTAGCTTTTAAAACAGAATAGCCCTAGCCCATCTCCAAGATGGCTGGTAATGTTTCCCTTCATGAAGTTCCTGACAGCTCGTGTCCTCACATCTGTCACTGTTCAGGAAACAGAGTCCAAGAACCTCACCTGCTTCATGGACTAGGCAGCAAATGGACTGTGGTTCACAGGACAGATTCGAACCCATCTGTTTTCTAATCCAAAGCCATATTCGAGTCGGTTTTGTTCCCTCCCAGGCCGCCACACTAATGGGAGCAGGGTGAACATCTGGGATCTCTCTCCCTTTTTTCTGTGCAGCCTTTTGGAGTCATCTACTTACTTTTCAATTCCAATGATTAGTTTTCCTTAAAAGTGATACAATTTCTTTAGGATCACGAGACAAAATTCCTACTTACCTTAATCTTTTTTTAAGTTGTAAGCTGTCATGGATGATCCTTTTGACAAATTCTAGCTCACCTCCCTCTGCCATGATCTCGGTGATGCCTCCTGTATTTACAGAACTAGGTGGAGGTCTTCGAGAATTCCGAGAGTTTACACCCTGAACAACAACAACAAAAGCCACTGCCTTTGAATGTAGTCTACTTATTACTGCGCTACACTGAGGATTTAAAAGAACACACAGCCAGTGGGGGCTGCAGTTTGGTGATAAAGCACTTGCCTAGCATGCGCAAGGCCCTGGGGATTAAATATAAAAACATTTACCTTTTATATAGCCCAATCTGTTGCTTTTCCTTTATGCTTTCTGTCTTGATACCATGGCCAGGAAATCTACCCAAAGATTAAATAAATATTTACTTATGTTTTCTTCTAATACTTTCATGGTTCTCTTTCTTATATTTAAGTATTTAATCCATCCTTACCTCACTTTATATGAAAAAAAATTAACTCAAATGCATCAATGATCTAAACCTAAGAGCTTAATCTAAAAACTCCCAAGAAGAAAACATAAAAGTAAATTTTCATTAACTTGGATTAGCCCATGGTTTCTTAGATATAACACCAAAAAGCATAACACAAAATAGATAAATTGTATTTCATCAAAACTAAAAACAGTTTCATTATAAAGGACACCATGGAAAACTGAAGACAAACCACAGGATGACAAAATGTTTGCAAATCATTATAATTAAAGGGACTCGACTCTAGGATAGAAACTCTTTAAAACAGCCATGGTGGTGCACGCCTTTAATCCTAGCACTTATGGGTAGAGGATAGAGGATCTATGTGAGTTTGACATAGCCTGGCTGTGACATAGCCTGTGTGACCAGCCTGGTCTACACAGAGTTCCAGGACAAAGAGGGATACAGAGAAACCCTGTTGGGGGTTGGGACGGTGGTCCTTAAAACTTAGTAAGAAGAAAAGTAACCCAATTTAAAAATTGGCAAAGTGGAGGGTGAGTGACACAGGGCTTGTGCAGAATGTGCAAGGTCCCAGGGCTGCTAATTAGCTCAATATAGAACTATAAGGGGCTGACTGGTCCTTCACCCAGAAGGGGACAGGTGAGGCAAAGTAACTGAATGAGATCACTCCATGGAAGATGGGCAAAGGGCCACTAAACACAAGAAAAGACGCTCAGCACAGCCAGCCGTCTGAAACACCACTCCACATCACTGGGGTAGCATACCAAAGCTACAGCTGCTAGGTGCTGAGGAACCTCACACTAGCTGGAGCAGAAGCAGCAGTCAATGTAGAGCACTGTCTGGCCTGCCAGACAGGCAACTTATTAACACCCACCTCAAATGTGAAGACAGTAAAACAAGGATACTGAGGGAGCTTGAAAAGCTGCGGGAGGTAAGAGCACTGCTGCCCTCTGCACTGTGCCACCAAGTACTTTGGGAAGCCAAAGTCCTCTCTATATTTTTTTGAGTGTGGGCAAACAATACTTTTAATAAATATTACTATAGAACATGGTTATTATTTCATAACTTTACACAAAAGCTAACTTTTAAATTATTTAAATTGTACTTCCTTCACTTTCTAATCAGGAATGTTAGTATTTCTAATAAATTACTGCTCAAATTCCTGACTTTGTCAAATTAAATTTATTTTGAAGATTTATTTTGGGCTGGGCATGATGGCATAATCATAGATAGTACTTGAAAATTCTGTGAATTCCAGCAGCCTGAATTGTGAGAGCCTACCTAAAATATTAATAACTTTCTAAAAAAAGATGTTATAAGTGTTTGCACTCATATGTGTGTACCACTGGTGCCCAAGCGGCCAGAAGACGGGGTTGGATTCCCTGGAACTGATGCTATAAATAGGTTGTGAGCTGCCATGTGGGTGTTGGGAACTGAATCCACATCCTCTACAAGAGCAGTCAGTGCCGTCACTGCTGAGCCGCCGTCTTTCTAGTTCCCACAGTGAATGTTTAAATACATTATGTTTTGAATGTTACAGTGCTAAGGTTTGAAGCTAGGGCCTCTCACACACTAGGCAAACACTCTACCACTAAGAGATATTCCTAGCCCTCTCTCTTAAATTTTCAGACTCACTAAGTTGCTTCAGATAGGCTTAGGTTTACTAAATCCAAACTAGTCTAGGACTTGTAATCCTTCTGCCTCAGCCTCCCATGTAATGGGAATTACAGGTCTCCACAGAACAGTTTTTTATCCAATAGATTTTGTTCAATATCTAAAGGCCAGTACATTTTCAACATTCAGCCATTTATTTACCATCAAATGACAAAAAATAGCAATTTTTGTTCCTAGACTGACAAGCTCAGGCCAATTTTGAAAGTTCAAAGTTTAGGGGCTAGAGAGATGCCTCAGTGGTTAAGAACACAGGCTGCCCTTCCAAAGGACCTGGGTTCCAGTCCCAGCGCCCACATGGTGGCTCACAACCATGAGATCCAAGGGCTAGTCCCTGAAGGTTCCTGGCACACATGCAGTGCATAAACATTCACACAGGCAAAACACTCATATACATAAATAATAAATTTAAAGTTTAAAAATGGTTTTAGCCAGGCAGTGGTAGTGGTAGCACAGGACTTTGACCACAGTACTCAGAAGGCAGAGGTAGGCCGATCTCTGAGTTCTAGGCTAGACTGAGATACAGAGTGAGTTCCAGGACAACCAGGGATATACAGAGAAATCCTGTCTCAAAAAACTAAAGTTTTAAGTCTAAGAAGAAACAGCAGAGAGCCAGGGTAGAGTGGAGAGGAAACGAGAAACAAAAGCCTGGCTTCGATGGTAGTATGAATTCCTTGACCAAACTGCTCCTGAAGCCTTATTCACTGAATTTCTCAGCTACATAAATTAACTGTTTAACTGGAAAATCCATCTGTACTGAGTTCACAAATGCCTCAAACCAACAGCATTTTAAATTATACAGACTCTAAAGAAAAACTGCCTTCTGCTCTTACCTCTGCAATGAGTCAAAGCTAGCTAAGCATTTGGTAACTTAAAGATACTTTACCTTGGCCTCCAACTGGTTGGCAAAAAAGGGAGGGTTGCACATACAGAAGTCATAGACTATCTCAGACTCTTCCTTAAGCGCATCCATCAGGAGTGTCTTCTGCGGCACCTTCACCACTAGGGAAGAAAACAAGGAGTGTTAGTTACTATTCATTTTGTAATGTCTTTAAAGTAAGTACACAAAACAGTACACAACCAAGAAGGAAAACGATGGCAAGCCTGCGTGTAAACTTCCTTCACTCCACTCCCAGTGAGAGACAGGACTGCAGCAATGGAGAGTTAGAGCAGACGCATTAACTTCATCGATGTTCCTCTTAACACACGTGTTAACACTACTAGGAAAAGTGCTAATTCTTTTCTAAAGAGACATCATAAAACTCAGCTTAATAAACAAAAGGTTTCTCTCCTGGAATTCCTCCTACTCTTGAGAGTTCTAACTTTTCTGCAATAAATTTATGTTCACTCTGCTAAAAGCTAAATTAATTATATTTTAAAAATCAATAACAAGAAGCTGGGGAATGAAAGAGCACACATTGCTCTCCCAGGACCCATGCTCGGTTCACTGCACCTACATGGTGGTTCACAACCATCGGAAACTCCAGTTCCAAAAGAGCCAATACTCGGAAGGCACCAGGTATGTATGTGGTACATAGACATATGTGCTGGCAAATACTCATTCATATAAAATAAACCTTTAAAAAATTAAAAACTGGCCGGGCGGTAGTGGCACACACCTTTAATCCCAGCACTTGGGAGGCAGAGACAGGCGGATTTCTGAGTTTGAGGTCAGCCTGGTCTACAGAGTGAGTTCCAGGACAGCCAGAACTACACAGAGAAACCCTGTCTCGAAACCGCCCACCCCCCAAAAAATTAAATCTGTCAATATAGGATGGTCATAAATCATGGAGATTTGTACTAGTTCTAGCAAATATCTATACTAAAATTAAAATATTATAATTTAGCATGTAGTGGTGGCATATGGCTCTAATCTGAGCACTCGTAGACAGAAACAGGAAAGAAATCAAGGCCAGCCTGGATTACAGACTAAGACCCTGTATCTTTTTGTTATTGCTTTTTTGTTTTTTTGGTTTTTTTGTTTTTTCTTTTTTTGAGACAGTCTCACTCTGTAAAGCAGGCTGGCCTCAAATTGGCCTCAAATTGGTGTGTGTATGGCACATGCATGCATGTGCGATACACACACACACACACACAGAATAGAATAGAAAGGTACCTCCTCCCCAAAAAATGTGTGCGCAGGCAGGATTTGGGCAATGACTCAGTCAGTAAGTGCTTGACATGTGAATATGAACATAAGGACCTGAGTTTGAGCCCTAGCACCTATAAAAACTGGGCATGACAACACACTCCTGCAATCTTAACACTAGGGAGACAGAGAAAGAAAGGAATACCCCTGGGGCCTGCTGGCCAGGCAATCTCACTGAATCACTGACCTCCTGGTTCCGAGTAAGACCAGGTCTCAAAACATGAAGTGAAGGAGCTGGAGATAGCCTTAATGGTAAAGAGAATTAGTTGCTGTTCCAGAGGACCTGGTTTCTATTCCAATCGCGTGACAACTAACACCCACCAATAACTTCAGTCCCGGGGGAACTGACTGACACCTTCCTTTCGCCTCTGCAGGCACTGCTCATACACAGGGATGCAAAGAGACATACACTCATATATAACTATTTTAAAATAATAATAATGTAGAAAGTGATTGAAGAACACTCTGATGCAGACCTTAAGAAGCTTCCAAAAGCACATGCACATGTGCACCCACTCACACACAAAAATTAAAGACTACGTTACTTTATCAATACCTATTTTTGACAATTCATAGAGCTATGGTCTATGAAGTTGCCAAAACACTGAACTAGCAAAGACAAATTCCTATGGGAAGTACAGGACAAGTACAGTTTCTGCAAGCCTTTTAGATACATAACCTCATCTTTGATGTATTCTGCTTAAAGAGAATTGATTTAATATACATTGTTGGTCAGATGTAGTGACACAGGCAGACTTCTATGAGTTTGAAACTAGCCTGGTCCACACAGAGATTTCCAGGCTAGCTAAGGCTACACAGTGAAACCATGACTTAAAAAGAAAGGGGGCAAGGGTGCCTAGAAAGATAGCTCAGTGTTTAAGAACACTGGCTGTTTTTCCAAAGGGCTAGAGTTCAATTCCCAGCACCCACGTGGCAGAGCACTACTGTCTGTAACCCCAGCTTGAGGAGATCTGACTTGATCTTCTGGTCTCCTTGGACACTAGGTACACATGTAGTTCAGACATATATGCAGGTTAAATACCAATAAATACAAAATGTTTTAGTTAAAAGTTCAAAACTATATACTGCTGACTCACTATAACTCATCTAAGTGAAATGTACTGTCTCTATTATGCATAGAAATACAAGACTCAGCACTGTCGGTCATTTGAAGTAGCAAAGTCCCTAAGAAACAGCATAAAAATGCACCCAGTGAACTAGCACTAGAAAGAAAACACAAGAGCTGTTCAGAATGCAAACACCATGAAGGCAGATGGCAACAGTGTCAACTTCAACTGGAAACATAAAGCCGGAGGACTAACCCATCCCTCTGGTGGGGAGAGGACCCCTCTATAAGCCATTCTCTAACCCCTACACACACACTGTTGTGGTTGTGTACCTAGCCTCCCTAACACAGAAGAACTGACAAAAGAAAAAAGAGAAAAAAATCAAAACAAGACATTAAAAAACCACTTCCAAATTTTAGCTACTGACGAACTGATTCTAAAGGTTAGACAGAGCTTGTGGCTGAATGAGACAGGAAAGGGAACTATCCCTCATTAGCATAATGGCCAGGTGCTATAACTGTTAAGCATGGTTTAAAATAATTATTAGTGCTAATAAGTTGTCAAAATTTCTAACTGCTTTTGTTTGTAGTACTTCGGATTGAATCTCACAAATAAATATAAGGCAAGTGCTCTACCAAGGAACTAAACCCCCAGCCCTTTTAATTTTGGGGCAGGGTCTCACTATGTGCACAATTTGATCTTGAACTCAATTTGCAGACCACGTGACCTTTAAATTATAGATCCTCACACCTCAGTCTCCCAGGTGGCCAAGATGACCTGTGCCACTAGACCTACCTTAAATTTATTTACTTTTTGTTTTTTGTTTTCGAGACAGGGTTTCTCTGTGTAGCCCTGGCTGTCCTGGAACTCACTCTGTAGACCAGGCTGGCCTCGAACTCAGAAATCTGACTGCCTCTGCCTCCCAAGTGCTGGGATTAAAGGTGTGCGCCACGACTGCCCAGCCCTACCTTAAATTTATACAGAAAGTACTCCTCCTGATGTTCATTTTTCAGCCAACCACCAAAGAGGTCAGATAATAAGATAATGTAGTTCAAGTAACAGCTACTCTCCCTAGCTATCTTAAGGACTTACCCAGCACCAACCACCCTGAACTGTGTTCTGTAGTTACATTAAGAAAATTGCGAATATACGTAGTTGCCTCAGCTCTGCAGGTATAGCTGTAGGCAGGGCTGTCTGAAACAGTTTCTATCAGACATAGGCTGTGTTACCACCATCCTTCATGAAATCTAGGTTAGAGCTCCTCAGAATTTTAGTGCTCACGACCCCATGCCTGAGAAATTTTTATTTCTCTGGGTTACATTAAAATGCAAATGCAAGCCCTGGTCTGCAAGTTCTAGAGAGCTGTCGAATCTTATAAGGCTGTCAGACCACTAAGCTATCACTTGTCAATGGCTGGTGAGGATGGACTAAGGACTTCTAAGAGGCAGCTAAAGAACACAGGTTTTCACATACAGCCTGCAGAGGGACATTAGAGGACATACCTGCTGCTGCAGCTGCCCCTACCAGCCCGCTGCTGCCCCTTACTTTTGCCAAACTTGGGAGGGAAACAAAAGTTGCCCAAAGCAGCCTGAGCCTCCCTTGTCTACCAATGACCTTGTCTACCAATGACCTCTATCTAGATGGAGCCAAGGACCCAGCCGGCTGATTTATGTAGGAAGATCCCAAGTCTCAGGGCAATCTATGCTACATGGCATACATCAGAGAGAAAAGCTGCATTGAAAAGAACTGTCTAAGGCTGGGTGGCGGGTGGTGCACAGCTTTAATCCCAGCACTTAGAGGAGGCAGAGGCAGGTGGATCTCTATGAGTTCCAGGCCAGCCTGGACTCCAGGACAGTCAAGGTTATACAAAGAAACCCTATCTCAAAAACAAAACAGAACAAAACAAAAACAAAAATACCCACCACCAACAACAACAACAAACCCAACAAAAATGTTTAAAAAGCCTGGGGACTATACTCAGTGACAAAGTGCTTTCTTAGCACATAACACAGTCCTGGGTTCAATCACCAGAATGTTCTTCTAATCCTCCTACACCAATTAACTCAAAATATATCACAAACATAAAAACAATAAAGCTAGAAAATCATATAGGAAAACAAAACCTTGGCCAGGTAGTGACTTTATGCACAGTTCATGAGGAACAGAAAGTGCTGGACTTCAACTTTGCTCTGGAAAACACTTTGTCAAGAGAATGAAAAGCTACAAACTGCAAGAAAA
The DNA here is from genome assembly GCF_004785775.1 of Grammomys surdaster. Taxonomy (NCBI): domain Eukaryota; kingdom Metazoa; phylum Chordata; class Mammalia; order Rodentia; family Muridae; genus Grammomys; species Grammomys surdaster. The sequence continues at coordinate 8,093,614 of NW_021621078.1, forward strand.
CACTCCAAAGAGCTTATTTGGCCGGGTGTAGTAGCACTTGCCTTTAGTCCCAGCGCTTCTGAGGGCAGGGGATGAACATTCAATCATGCTGTGAACAGTTCTATGAAATAAAGTATATTAAAATATACACCAAAACCACTTAAGAGTATATAGTAAAATAATGATTATAATGATGCTTTAATAGCTGGATATGGTAGTATATGCCTTAATATTTGTTATTATTTTTATGTGTGAGAGTGCTTTGTGTATACAGATGTATATCATATGCTTGCCTATCACCCTGAGAAGCCAGAGGAATCAGATTCCCAGGAATTAACAGTTACAGACCAGCCATGCAGTGGTGGCACACGCCTTTAATCCCAGCACTTGGGAGGCAGAGGCAGGTGGATTTCTGAGTTCGAGGCCAGCCTGGTCTACAGAGTGAGTTCCAGGACAGCCAGGGCTACATAGAGAAACCCTGTCTCGAAAAAAACAAACAAACAAACAAAAAAACAAGGATCAACTTTATTATATTCCTTCCTTTGATTCTGGCATCAAAATCAAGTAGATTATTTAAATTTTGAAGTTTATACATTTAAGCAAAAGATAACAAGCCAGCCATGGTGGCATTCATCTTTAATTCCGGCATTCAGGACCAGAGGCAGGCAGATCTCTATGAGTTCATGGTCAACCTGGCCTAGAGAGTGAGTTCCAGGGCAGCCAGAGCTGCATAGAGACTCTGTCTCAGACAAACAAAAAAACCACAGAAGATAATAATAATTATGCATGGGCTGGAGAGATGGCTCAGTGGTTAAGAGCACTGACTGCTCTTCCAGAGGTCCTGAGTTCAATTCCCAGCAACCACATGGTGGCTCACAACCATCTGTAATGGGATCTGATGCCCTCTTATGGTGTGTCTGAAGACAGCTACAGTATACACGAATATACAAAATAAATAAATAAATCTTTAAAAAAAAAATAATAATAATAATAATAATTATGCATGTTATACTAAAGAAGTTTTAATAAACGAAGCCTGGAGGGCTATTTATTTAGCGGAACCAACCTTTAATGAGATCAGATAGGTTATTCTGCTCTACATTTTTCTTGGCATAATTGAAGCACATATCATCCACTTCTGTTGCCAGAAAATACCAGCCATTTAAGGTTGCTCCAAGTAACGGGTAGATGCAGGACGCCCCGGTACCTAGAAAATAAAAATCCAGAGCACATCCCACATGAGAGGGGAAGGAGAGAACAATAAAAACCCCTTCTTTGTAAGACTTCTTTCAGGTCTCCACAGCTTAACTCACAAGCAGCTACCGGGCTCACTGCTCATTTCACACATACCTCAGAGCACAGCCTTCCTAGAGGACAGAAACCTTCATCCTTTCCTCTTTTATGCTGTGTGTAAAATGAAGGCCCAGGAAAACAAAGTTTATTAACCCAAAATGGCCAAAACACTTTATTTTGTAAAATTCAATTTGCTCATAAAAGTCTTTATGTCCCATACAAAACAGTGTTCCTCAAAACAATGCTACTTGTTAAAACACCACAGTGTCTCACAGCAAATCAATGTAGTGGCACACATCTGTAATTCTAACACTTGGGAAGCAGAGGCAAGAAGACTGTGAGTTTGAGACTCTGTCTCAAAGGGGGAAAACAAACAAAACATGCAGATAAACATAGTTCACTTTCAAAAAGCAAAAAATAGTGTGTGGGGGTGTGTAAAAAAAAAATTAGCTTCAACAGCCAGTATCTGTTCCTAAATTTGCATGTAAGGCCTTTAACCGTGGACTGGTCTACTTCCCCCCCACTCCCAGATCCTGTTTTTACAATCACTAACAAATCTTGACCAATTAGATCCCAGAAAGTCAGGGTTTCTCCTGATAGCTACAACCTGGACCCACCACTCCAAAGCTGCTTCTCCTAATTCCATTGTGGCTCTACAGGATCTGGAGGTGCTTCCTGAAACCCTTGTGCCCCACCACTGCCTCATGACTTACTCTCAGCCGGCTAGGGAACAGAGACCAAAGTAAATGCTGCACTAGCCTCTTCACCAGCCATGGTAGGGTCTCCTGGCCCTGACGCTGTCAGGCAAACACTTCCTTGGGGATTTGGGAGGTAAAAGTAAGGAAGAGGATACCCTGCTCTTCAAGAGTCATAACTGGTTAGGCCTGGGCACTCAAGAAAACTAGAGTCATTTAGAATGTTTTGGAAAATTAAAAAAAAAAAAAAAAAAGACCTTCCTCATCTCAAAGGGATGACCATCCAGCAGGTCTCCTACCCTTCTAACTCTGTCCATCAATCCTAAAGACCAAGAAACTTGAAATTCTGAAATTCTGATACCCTCAGAAAGCCAAATGACATTTTAAGTGGGTAATAATCCTTATAATGATAAATAAAAATGGAAAGTATAGTCATAGAATTAGAGCAACCTGATGGGAGTCTGGGGGAAGAATTTATATAGAACCCTAATTAGAAAGAATATGATTTCAGCAAGCATTGCCCCTTGTGAAGAGCTAAAATCCATTAACCTCATATATCCCCAAGTGCTGCTTTAGTGGGTTTGGGGCATAATGAAAATGCAATTAGCACCTAATAGGCTAGAGTCCCTTTCCCCACCTCCTTTCTTGGTTCTGGTCTCACTGCATAGCCCAGGCCAGCACTGACCTGGAACCTGCTATCCTCCCACTGTCATAGCTCAAGTGCTGGGATCGCAACAGCTGCCACCACACTGTTCAAGGCAGCATTTAGCTTCCTAGGACATATCAGCCATCTTCTACAATGAACATAAAGGTAAAAGCCTTAACCAAACTCCATCAGGTCTCCAGTGCTTAGCTCACTTGAAGTATTTAGAATGTAAATGTTAAAAGAATAATGCCTTGAGGCTGGAGAGATGGCTTAGTGGCTAAGAGCACTGGCTGCTCTTCCAGAGGACCCAGGTTCAATTCCCAACACCTACATAGCAGCTCAACTGTCTTTTTTTGTGGGTGTGTGGTTTTTTCGAGACAGGGTTTCTCTGTATAGCCCTGGCTGTCCTGGAACTCACTCTGTAGACCAGGCTAGCCTCGAACTCTTGAACTCAGAAATCCACCTGCCTCTGCCTCCCAAGTGCTGGGATTAAAGGTGTGAGCCACCACCGCCCGGCTGCTCACAACTGTAATAATTCTGTAACTCATTTCCAGGGAATATGACACCTTCACATAGACATACATTCAGGCAAAACACCAGTGCACATAAAATAAATAAGTCATTTAAAAGAAAAAAAAAAAAGACAAAAGTGCTGCAGAGATGGCTCAGCAGTTAAGAGCACTGACTGCTCTTCCAGAGGTCCTGAGTTCAATTCTCAGCAAGCACATGGTGGCTTACAACCATCTGCAATGGGATCCGATGCCCTCTTCTGGTGTGTCTGAAGAGAGTGAGAGTGTACTCATATAAATATAGTTCTTTATTTTTTAAAAAAAAGGAAAAATAAGAATAAGGCCTTTCTTTATCCAACAACTTTGCTAGGCCTGGAGAGATTATTATAATTATAGTTTGTAGTCTAGTGGCAAATAAAAAATATTAACCATGTAACCAAGTAACCTTTCTTAGGTTTTAAGGTCAGAGAAAGCTTTTACAGAGAAAGCAGACCTGCCATGACAAGTGTACTATTAATGGGAACAAACAAGATCAAGATGAGAGAAGTTTGAGGCACAGGAAGTAACATGCAAAAAGGCCTGGTGGTCTACAAGACAAGTGTGGAAAACAAAAGAAACATCACATAAGCGGGGCTCAGAGAACAGGGTAAAGACCATACAGTGGAAACTCTGATAGGCCAAGCCAAGGTTTTAAGTATTTATGACAAAGCAAGGTAGCATGCGCCTTTTATCCCAGCATTTGGGAGCAGTGGCAGAGCAATGGTCTACTCTACATAGCTAGTTCCTGAACGTTCAGGATATCTCAAAAAAAAAAAAAAAAAAAAAAAAACCACAGAAAAAAAGGGAGTGGGTATGTGCTTTAGAACTGGGTACAATGGCACATGCCCTTAATCTTTTAATCCTAGTACTCACTAGGCAGAGAGACAAGATCTCTGTGCATTTGAAGCCAGCCTGATCTACAGAACTAGTTGCAGGATACCAGGGCTACACAGTCTCAAAACACAATAGTAGTAGTAATAATGGTAATAATAATAAAAGTTTAATTAAAAATTGATTAATGGGGCTGGTGAGATGGCTCAGTGGTTAAGAGCACTGACTGCTCTTCCAGAGGTCATGAGTTCAAATCCCAGCAACCACATGGTGGCTAACAACCATCTGTAATGATATCTGATGCCCTCTTGTGGGGTGTCTGAAGACAGCTACAGTGTACTTACATATAATAAATAAATAAAAATTTAAAAAAAAAAAAAATTGATTAATAACAGAGTAGACAATGCTAAGGTAAAAACTTGAAAGCTAAGTAAAGTAAGGACCTCTTTTTCTTTCCACTTCTCTAACCCCCTTGTTCCCTAACTTACCTGGCCATCCCCTCTCAAGAGACATCAATGACAGAAACCTCTATGTGCACCAAATAAAAGCTTCTTTCACAGTTAATACTAGAAGAGCTTAGAAAGAAGTCTGACAATGCAAACTCTATGGAAATAAGAACCACCTACCTATGTCAATTCCTCTTCGGAGAGTAGTTTTGTCGGAATCCTGGTGACCAATCAGATCTTCTACCCAGTGAATATAGTTAAGTCTCAAGGGGACTGTGGGAATTAGTCTCTCCAAAGGAATATCAATAGAAAGTCCAAAGTCTTCTCTCAGGAGAGTACAAGTCAGAGCTCTGACTGCTTCAGGGTCTTTGAAATTAAGACTGAGGAGTAGAGAAAAAGAACACAAACTGATAAACATGTACCACTAGGTACACTAGCACCTTTGGGACATCAAGCAGCTACACCAGGGACCCAATGCCCATTTGAATTTTCTAAAGAAATCACACATGAAAAGTTACATTCAACATTCAGTACAACAGCAGACACACAGGGGTACTTGAGACCTTCACGGTCTAAGAGAAGCAGTATAGTTCTCCACCAGAAAGACTGCATCCATACATGCAGCACAGGGGTTAAGAGAGCCCCTGTTCCAACTCCTGATTTCTGTCTTAGCTAAGATTCTGGACTAGCCATGCGCCTGGCTGGCACTTTTCTCAGCTGTTCTTTTTTTTTTTTTTTCTTTTTTTCTTTTTCTTTTTTAGGTTTTTCAAGACAGGGTTTCTCTGTGTAGTCCTGGCTGTCCTGGAACTCACTCTGTAGACCAGGCTGGCCTCGAACTCAGAAATCCACCTGCCTCTGCCTCCCAAGTGCTGGGATTAAAGGCATGCGCCACCACTGCCTGGCGTTTTATTTTTCTCAGCTGTAGGAGTTCCAACATCATCACCATGTGACTCTGAAAAGAATACAGCTCTTAATACATATTAAGTGTTTTATAAATGCTGAGCATTGTTTTTAGCTATCATCAACATCATTGACACTAAAATATTCTTCAAAAACGGGAAAAATGGCCAGGTCGTTTTGGGGAACACCTTTGATCCCAGAACTCTCTAAGTTCAAGGCTAGCCTGGTTCACAGAATGAGTTCCAGGACAGCCAAAAGTATTCTGCCTCAAAAAACAAAAGAATAACAAAACCAGCAATAGAGTGTTCACTAATAACCAAAGGTGGTGGCACACACCTTTATTCTCCCTACTTAGGAGGCAGAAGCAAGCCTGTTAGGTTCAAGGCCAGCCTGGTCTACATACCGAGTTCCAGAGCCCAGCCAGAGTATTTAAAAGAGACCCTATCTCAAAAAAAAAAAAAAAAAAAAATTCTTAACAAAATATTCTATTTTACTCCCATGGAACCAATCAAGTTTATTAAAAGGATGAGCTAACGCCACCTTCTTCAATGACAGAAATAAAATTTAATCCTATACATTGAAAAAAAAAATCTATATTTGGGCTGGAGAGATGGCTGTTTAAGAGCAGTGACTGCTCTTCCAGAGGTCCTGAGTTCAATTCCCAACAACCACATGGTGGCTCACAACCATTTGTAATGGGATTCGATGTCCTCTTCTGGTGTGTCTCAAGACAGCTACAGTGTACTCACATAAATAAAATAAATTAATAAATCTAAAAAAAAGAAAAAGAAAAACTTTATATTCAAGTAAAATACTAAACACATCCTATTCCAGTATACTGCATGATCTAATATCCCATCATACTATGTGTAAAGGCTTTAGTTCTCAAATGTAAAACTTTAGAAATTAAAGGAACCAGCCGGGCGGTGGTGGCGCACACCTTTAATCCCAGCACTTGGAAGGCAGAGGCAGGTGGATTTCTGAGTTCGAGGCCAGCCTGGTCTATAGAGTGAGCTCCAGGACAGCCAGGACTACACAGAGAAACCCTGTCTCGAAAAAAAACATAAAAAAAAAAAAGAAAAAAGAAAAAAGAAAAAAAAAAGAGAAAAAGAAATTAAAGGAATCTAATAACCTAGAAGCTCCTTCCAAAGCAAAGTTTGAAAACATTTTCTCAAGAGCATAGACAGTAACTTAATTACTGCCTTACAACTTCTCTTGTGACTCCGCAGCCCTGCTGTGAAAAATCCAGGGTTACAAATCTAGGGAATTTACCAGGAATAGCTTTCAAAATAACAATTCAGGGACAGAAACATTAATCAAATGACACAAAGTCTTTATACCTGTGGACAAAACCAAATTGTTAGTTCATGGCTGAGCAGCCAGTAAGGAACCATGTTCTAATACAGCACTATGCCAGATGGCTCCTACTCTTCCAGGTTGGCCCTAAACCTGGAGTTCAAGCACCAGGAGTCCTCCTCCCTGCCTCTCAAGCACTAGGACTACAGGAATACACCAGTGCACCAGGCATTCACAATGGTACTCGGGGAAGAAACGAAGGTCATGCTTGTGTAGCAAGCACTTTATTGACTGCTCTATCATCTCAATCTCAACCTTTTTTCTTTCATACATGCCATATGACCATTTTATTATCTAGGACTGATGACTTCCTATAAATTTTCCCATTAAGTGGTCTAAAGGTGTATCTAAAATTTTCCATTTTCTAACAGGCACAATGGTGCACACTTTTAATCCCAGCAATTGGGGAGGCAGGAGTGGGTAGAACTCTTGAGTTCAAGGCCTGTCCATAGTGAGGTACAGGCCAGACAAAGCTATATAGTGAGACCCTTCCTGTTGCGAAGAAAAAAAAAAAAGTAGAGATGAGAATATATGTACAAAGCCCTGGATTAGATTCTATTAAACTGGGCATGGTGGTAAACCCCTGTAATCTCAGCACTTGGGAGGGGAAAGAAGGAGGATATGAGTCTATGAGATCCTGTCTCAAAAATAACACACACACACACACACACACACAACAATAGCAACCACTATTACAGAGGAAGAAGCCATGAAGTCATGAAGCTGAGAGAGCAAGACATGCATGGGAGAGCAAAGAGAAGGAGGAAAGGGGGGAAATGATGCAATTACATATAATTTCAAGCAAGGCAGTGGTGGCGCACACCTTAATCCCAGAACTTGGGAGGCAGAGGCAGGCAGATTTCTGAATTCGAGGTCAGCCTTGTCTACAGAGTGAGTTCCAGGCCAGCCAAGGCTACACAGAGAAACCCTAAAACACACTAAATTGCCAGGCGGTGGTGGCACACACTTTTAATCCCAGCACTTGGGAGGCAGAGTCAGACAGATTTCTGAGTTCGAGGCCAGCCTGGTCTACAGAGTGAGTTCCAGGACAGCCAGGGCTACACAGAGAAACCCTGTCTCGAAAAAACTAAAACCAAAAACAAAAACAAAAAACCTAAATTATTAAAAGGTGCCCCCATCTTTCTGACCTTTGACCCTTGCCAGTACAAATACGCAGGATTAGGCATGTACAGCTCAGTGGTACAGTGTTCATGTAGCATGCACATGAACACTGGGTTTGATCCTTAGTTGTACAAAATCTACCATCAGGCATAGAAGCATATACCTGCATTGTCAACAATTATGAGGCAGAGGCTGAAAGATCTTTGCATGTTCAAGGCCATCTAGGACTTCACAGTGAACGTCAAGCAGCCAGAGATACAGAGCAAGACTGCCTCAAGCAGCAATCCTCCACACACACATGCTTTCTTTCCCATTCTCATAACCAACAGCACGTGAAGCTCTCACCAGAATCACTGTATGCGAATGAGACAGAGAAGTCTAGTGAAGGGAGTCAATGGAGACTATGAGAGCTGGTCCTAAGACTCCATTAACAAAACTGAGCGTCCCTGTTTTAGTTCTAAGAAAAGGCAGACATTAGTCCAAGTGTTGGAAATCTTTTGTAGGGCAAAGTCTAGTCACACAACTTCACTGCTTAAATATCTAGGTCACACAGCACCCTGGGACACTGCAAATCCTCAGCACAGGCAAGGTCTTTTTTATTCTCATTTCCAAGATCACAGGGAGACCTAGGAACTAAAATTAGCTCTCACGTGACAATCACCATTTACTCATTCCACCAGTCTTTCTTGTTTAACACATGCAGCTTCACAAAACAGCCTATTGTCAACAGGCTTCTGATTCCCCAGAGTGAGCCCCACTTGGCTACAAATGAGTGCTTTATTTGTTATCATCTCTAGAGATGAGTTTTAGAATATGCACTTGCACTATACAAGGATGACCTAACAATTCTAATACTGCAGAAGCTGAGCCTGAAATGTGTCAGTAATCACCAAAGCCTGTCAGCCCTGCTGCAACACAGCTCTCCATCACTGGATCATCAATGAGATGCTAAAAACACTAGTCACCAATTACAACCTACCTTCAGCATCGGGTTTTGGTTTAAAAACAAAACTTTGGCCGAGCAGTGGTGGTGTATGCCTTTAATCCCAGCACTTGGGAGGCAGAAGCAGGCGGATTTCTGAGTTCGAGACCAGCCTGGTCTACAGAGTGAGTTCCAGGACAGCCAGGACTACACAGAGAAACTCTGTCTCGAAAAAACAAAAACAAAAAAAAACCACCAAACCTTTGTTTTTAATCTCACACTATGTTCCAGATCAACTAACAGAGCTCACACAAACAGCAGGCTGTTGCTATGGTGTTGGTACTATGAAAAACAAAACTAAAATTAAATTGCAGCAGTCTGATATAATTATAACAAAGCAGTGAGGGATACAGGAAAGAACAGAGACAATCATCACATTGTCAATACTGGCAATCTCAGCCCTACATAGAGCAAATTCCTTCTACATATGCCAGACTACAGTCTGAGGCCTAAGCATGAAGCATATAATAAATTTTGTGTTCTTTTTCCTGAAAAAAAAAAAAAAAAAAACAGTCCAGCAAGATAGCTCAGCAGGTAAAAGCATTTGTCACACAAGTCTGACGACCTAGTTCAATCTCCCACAACCAGTGATGGAAGAAAAGAACTGACTTTCATTTGCTGTCCTCTGGAGGGACTGGGATGGCTCAGTAGTTAAGAGCACTGGCTGCTCTTCCGAGCACTTGGGTTTGATTCCCAGCACCCATATGGCAGTTCACAACTATCTGGAACTCCAGTTCCAGGAGATCTGAGCCCTCTTCTGGCCTCCAGTGGCACCAGAACACATGTGGTACAGAGACAGACATACAGGTATACACACAAAAGAGAATTAAACAAAAATGTAAGAAGCTAGTAGACATTTAAAAAGCAAGGCTATCTATCACCTGGCTACTCTGTTTCAAGTATGTGTCTATCCTCTTGCCTTTAATCAAATGTGCCCACGCCATAGCATCCCCTGAACTGTCACATCATACACATCCACACACTGATAAAAATTAAAACGATACATAAATATATCAGTTAACCAAAAGCAAATACGTTCATTTTTAGAGAAAATAGTCTCCCTGACTGTCCTATCCTCAGCTTCCCCTATACCCAAGATAAGGTAAAAGCAAAGGCCACACACAGCTTGATGCTGTGAATTCAATCCCTGGATGCCACAGTGAGAGGACCAACTCCTCAAAGTTCTTCTCTGATCTACACATATGTACCATGACACACAAACATACATACTCATATACAACAATAAATAAACTTAACAACGGTAACAACAGCCATGTCTTCTTTTTACAGGCATATCTGCTTTCCTCTGTGAAAATTTTTTAAAAAATTTTAATGTGCCCTAGGCATGAAACAGCTTTGGCCACCAAGCTACGATGAACAAAGGACTGTCATCTGCTCTGCCCCTGACTGATATAAGAGCAACACCACCAACAAGGTGCCTCTTTGCCTGTTGCCAGGGAGGAAATTCTTTATATCTATTGCCAAGCCTAACAATTTGAGTTTGAACCCCAGAACCCACATGCTAGAAAGAGTAAACAGACCCCACTAGTTCCTGTCTGACCAACCCTCATCCTGTGGCACATGAGTGCACTCATGCACAGGCACACCCACAAATCATGACTAAAGATAATAAAAACCCTTAGTTTAAAAAAAATTGTTTTTGTTTTATGTGTAGGTGTTTTGCCTGCAGGCATGACTACACCACGAGTGTACAGTACCCTCAGACACCAAAAGGGGGTATGAGACCATCCGAAATTACAGTTAGACTGCTATAAGCCACCAAGCGGGTGCTGGGAACCAAACCCAAGTCTTCCGTGAGAGCAGTAAAAGCGCTCTCAACCACTAAGCAATCTCTCCAGTTGCACTTTTTTTTTAAATTAACTTTGAGCCAGGTGGTGGTGTTGCATGCCTTTAGTCCCAGCACTGGAGAGGCATAAACAGGATCTCTGTTTGAAGAACTGCCAAAGCTACACAAGAGAAATCTGGTCTCCAAAAAGAAAAAAGAAAAAAGGAAAAAGGAAAAAAATTTTTTTTACCAAGAATGATCATTGACACCTACAATCTTAGTACTTGGGAGGTAGAGGACTATGTATAATATACTAATAAAAATCATTTGAAACTCTAATTCAGGAGCTAGAGAAATGGCTCAGCAGATAAGAACACTGACTGCTCTTCCAGAGGTCCTGAGTTCAATTCCCAGCAACCACATGGTGGCTCACAACCATCTGTAATGGGATCTGTTGCCCTCTTCTGGTGTGTCTGAAGACAGCTACAGTGTACTCATATACTCAAATAAATCTTAAAAAAAAAAGTCTAATTCAGAGTGTAATATAAACATACAGATTTCCATGTGAGAATATAAACACTCACTGTCAGTACTCTACACTGACTGACTTTACTCACCGTCAGTACCCTACACTGACTGACTTTACT